>NC_047151.1:26717544-26787544 GCF_009819705.1 Hippoglossus hippoglossus | reverse complement strand
CCACGATGTTTAATTAACGGCCGTCTGCTGGAGCCGGTGTTATGTTCAGCCTCTGCTGGCAGCTGCTTCAAGTCGAGCCAGAGGGACTGAAGAATGTCAGCGCTCTGCAAATTATGTATTTTATTTTATTTTTACAAAGTCAGGGGGACGTTTTAAAGGTCAGCATTTTAAGTTGAGGTGCTCAGATTGTCCCCTAAAAAATAAGAGTCAAGAAAATGAGGCTCACTCAACCTTGGATTGACTGATTGTGTCTGTGCTGTGTTTTAAACGACTTCACAAACTTCAACTGTGGCCTTGTGATCGAGGAAAACATCAATGAATTCAGATGATTCTATTTGAAGGAAAGAACCTTTAAATGTATGCATGAAAACTTGCATTCACTCTGTAGCTTGTATGTTTATTAGATATCAGATGTGATTTTTTCTATATTTCAGGCTCCATCTGTATTATTTCAAAGGAAATATTCCCTGTACAATTTTGTGAGGCGTAAATAAAAATCTTTCATTTATTCTGTGTTTCATCTTCATTTACTCTGACCCAGAAACTGAAACAGGCGCTTCCATCTCTTTCATTTACCTTTATATCGATAACAAGATTATTCATATAGACACTGTAGATGCAGAGAAATACAATATTTATTTCAGTGAGTGGCTGCAGTATTGGACATTACCTCCTCCATGTTAGTGGAAGGGACAGGGGCCAAAATATTTGTACAAAGAGAGGAAACTTTATATATATCGAGAGGACTGATATGACAAGTTGGACATAAAACTTACTCCTCTCTACTCTCATTCAAGATTTTGTGGCCTTTTATAAACGGTACATTTTGGATAATGTTTTATTTTGCATGATGTATTATTTTGTATGTGAAATAAGATAAAATGCCGCTGGTTTGTTATTTGCCTTTTTAACTAATTAGCTGTTGAATTTTACTTTGTAACCACGAAGCCACATGAAGGTGGAGACACAAACTACCACACCACCACCAGTGGACGGGTTCCCATAGACAGTGATAACCGATAATTGGCTCATTTAATGTTAATAAACACTTTTAAAGCACAAACAACGGATCCTTTAGTGTCCGTTTTACTTTCTAACCTCCTCTATACTCTGGCTCGCAGTTTAGCCTCTGCTGCTCTTTATTTTGATTTAGTTTTATTATTCGTTCCTGAACCATCAGAATTTTTTTTAACTCCAAGTTGACTTTCTCCACATCAGCTCAGCTCCTCCCTCTCTCCACATGAGAGTTACTGCCAGGTGAAGAACCAGTCGATAGCCGGTCCTTGGCAGCACCCACAATGCACTAGGAGCGTGCACACACACACACACACACACACACACACACACACACACACACCCACACACACACACACACACACACACGTTGTTTCAAGAGGCGGGAGCCGCACAGTGAGGGGTGAGACAGCCTGATTGATTGGCTAAGCTCGGGGGCCTTGGTTGTGGTAAATGACGCCCATGACCCTGTTTGATTCACTGCTCTGGCTTCTGGTTTCTCTCATCCAGCAAAGCTTCCGTCCACTCTGAACCCGACACAGCGGATATCGTGCACTGACACCGAATTACACTTTGAGTTTTCCTTCTAGTTCATCATATGACGATTGAAAAAGACAGTTTGATGCGTGTGTCTTTGTAGATAATGTATAAATACAGAGTCAGTCTGTTAAGATTCAACAAATAATGAGATGTTTAGAGAATTTAATGTTCAAGATCATGGACTAACAGTCGTCTTACAAACCCACATTAGCATCTGCTGGATCCAGACTCACATACACACACATATAAATATAAGTCCCCTAATTAGAGGAGATCTCTGCCGAGGTCCACTAGTCCTCGTATATTCAATCAAGCTGCACAGAATCTTTCAAAATCTGCCTGGTTTCTATCATCGAGATCCATGAATTATTCCCTGTTCTGTTATTTCTGTGTAATCTTGCTCAGAAACAAACAAACCAACCAACACACAATCCGACCCTGGGTTCTTGTCGGAGCTAATAAACAGGAGGAAATTCTCATTTTGACAATAAGTATATAGGTTCTTATACGAACTGGGAACTTCCTCACATTATCTGTTCATTCATTAAAAATAATAGTATATCCCAGCTTTTCTCCACAGGGAGTCTGAATGATCTCTGGAGCTCTAATGAGTTTTCTGCAGAGGATTCGGTGACTGTTCGGTAATAAGACTGAAACAAGTGGTTTTAATGAGCATTGTGTCTTTTCTCTTGGTTTGTTTGCTCTCACTTTTCTACATGAGGGAATATACGAGTCTGTTTGCTGCTGATTTGCTCTCGGTTGGTAAAAGAGATTCTTAACGCTTCTCCACTTGTTTTCATACGTCTACTTTTACACAAAGTTAGTTAATTTGTGTTACTGGTTGTACTGATTGTGATTCTGGCTTTGGGGACTAAAAAAACATTGAATCTCAGTTTGAATGCACACATAGAAAAGCCCCCCCCCGACTCCCCAGCAACAGCAGTTGTGTGAGAAGTCGATTAAATTCTACGATCGCCTCTGTCTGTTTTTTCTGTAGATACTTCCTGGTGCTCTGTTTGGTTTGTGTGTGTTTTCTCTGTGTGTCATCCTCCAAACAATTTAGCAGCTTTGTCCCGTTTGATCACCACTTCTCTGCCAGAATGTCGTCTTCACTCGTTGGTGTTTACGCTTCGCTCGACTTGGCCTGTTCTTTGGAAAGTCCTGATTTTCGTATATATGCCGGTTTGCCTGATTTCAAGTAATCAGTAATCCTCCACATTCACCGAACTCTCCTCGCCACACCTTCCCTGCTCGAAGACTCACGGCCCTGGACCCCTTGTCACGTCAAGGTTTGTTTGCCTACTTGACTTTTAGCCGGAAATCTACCAAACAATTTTTTTTTTGAAAATTAAGGATGGGTCATGGGCTAGGAAAGAACTCTTTAACATTGCGAGACGTTGAGGTTGTGGAATAATGATTTGTGGATATTGAGGGGACTGATATCAGTGAGTGTGTGAAATCTGGTGCAGCTTGATTGAATGTACGCGGACTGTTGGGCCTTTGCTCTACTGAGGGACATTCTCCTTCTTTGGCTTCCCTGACTCACACTATGTTATAAAGCACATTCTCGTTTTGTTCGTAAATCTTCTAGTTTTTTGCGTAATCTGAGCATCTGAGTCCGACTGTGGATCAAATCCTGACGGACAAAGTCCCTCGCTGGCTGATCGGAGCAGAGATTTAAAGTAAAGTGGATACAGAGAGAGAAACGTGATCTGTGCTTTACTGGTGGTTAAAAATATCTGAGAGACAATAAGCTCCGAGGACAATGAGACAGTGACAGACTCCTCCACCCACTCACAATCTCACTGGGCTTCCCAGCCCGTCCCTCTGTTCTCTCCTCCCTCTTCTCTCACCCATTGATTCAGTGTCACTCTCTGATGGATGACAGAGTTAATTTCCTCCGCTATGAGCCAAAGTACAAAAGATGACTTAGGTTCATTAGCTTTCACGTGGAACAGTCTCAGATAAACTGGGTTCTGTTGCTGGAAGGATCCCAGACGTCACACACGGCTCGAGATTGTTGGGTTGATTTTATTCATAATTTGCAGGTTAAGAACGATCGGACAGAGTTGGACAGAAACTAATAAAGTCTGGACCAGTAAGTGGTATTTTAAATCATAACAATTAACCCTCTTTGGCCCCTGACAGGCAGTGGAGCAAGTTTCCATAAAAGCAAGGACTGGAAAAAAATCTGGTTTCAGTGCAAAACCCTGAACAACTTAGCTTAAATCTGCTTTAATGAATATTTTCATATTGACAGTCGACAAAATGACGGGTTTAACTTATCGTTACAAACTCAATTGTTCTCTAGATTCTCGCAGCTGCAGGAAGCATCTTTCTGAATAATGGTGCTTTATTGTTTTGATTTCAAACTCAGTGAATAAATAATCTGATGTGAACAAAATCATCAGAGCCGCAGTCCTGACAGGTTCTTTGTTTAAAGCACAGCTGCCACTGAGACGCCAACATTCATCTGCCTCAGCTCCTCTTCATCAGTGTTTGTGTTTGCCGGGTCACGTCTAATGAGCCTCACTGCAGGTCACATGACTCCGCCGCCACTCGCCCAAAACAAGCTGACGTTACACAGCGAACACTCCGGTGTCGACTCGCCGAGGTGCCAACACACCTTCACGTCCTCCTGTCGGAGGCGACTCAATCAAACAGTCAAACACAGTTAGTCGCTCAATTATTCAGCCTCTCGTTCGTCCTCCTGCTGCAGCCGTCACTTAGTCACACGATCCGTTTCCAAACTGACACCTTGCTTTCTCTCTCGTCCTCGTGCTGCTCCCAATTTCCATTTCCTGTTTTCTCTGTGTCTCTAACAAGAAAGTCGGCGGTTCGATGCCAGTCTTCCCCATCTGCGTGCCGAAGTGTCCTTGGGCAAGATACTGAACCCCTCAGACAAAAAGTGCTGCCCAGAGATGCAGTGAGTAAACTGTAAAGTGCTTTGAGTGGTCAACAAGACCAGTAAACCACTATATGAATAAAAATACACACACATATACATATATAAAAAACGATCATTTACCATGTATCTCTCCCACCTCTCCTCTGTTTCCATCTTTGTTTATTTAGCTGGTTTCATTTTCTTTCTGCCACAGCCAGCGCCCGTCTAAAAATACCTGTTCTCATCTGCAGGTACTATAATTTTAGTGTGAGTGTGATTACAGAGGCGGCTGCACTGACTCGCTGTTTGAGGCACAGCAATCAGGGAGCTCAAGAACGAGAGCCAACACTCATGGCAGTGTTCCCCCCCCCGAATTACATCCCCTCTGTGGTGCTCTGGAAGGTGGGGGGGGGTTGATTATTGAGCCAAGTCTCGACACACACACACACAGACACACACACACACAATGAAACAGTGCACAGCTGAACGAAACAAACTCATTCAAGTTATTGAAGGTCTCTGTTCTGAATCTATTGTCTGAATATAGCGTCCAACTTTAGGGTGAACTTCCATCTCTCTGATGAAAACAGGAAATGATGTAACTTGGCATAGTTCCAAACTAGAATCACCACTCGATGGTTGTCCGACCTGTAGTTAGTCTACACACTTGTTTTTCCCAGACTCATATGAGGTCACTGTGACCTTTAACCCTATGACAACTGAAAGCTAAATCAATTAATCTGTGAGTTCAAGTGAACATTCGTGCCAAATTTTTAAGAATTCTCTCAAATTAAAACTTGTTCATGAGGTAAAAAAGGGTTTGGGGGGGGGGCACTGGGATCTTGATCTTTGACCTCCAAATTCTACTCAGGTCATACTTGAGTCCAAATTAATGTTTGTGCCAGATGCAATGAAATTCCCCGGATGTCGTGTTCATAAGAATGGGATGGACGGATCGGGATTGAACGCAGAATAAAACTCAACCCAAATCAGCTTTTAACGGTATTTCTTCGAATTTTATTTCAGATTTTTATACGCTGCTTGGGTTTTGTTACAGACCCTGAGTCACTTTACAATGAAATGAAGATGTCGACCAGTTTCTAGACAAGAGAAGGATATATTTGATTCTAAATACCGTTAAATTGTCAACATCTATTATGGCAACATTAAATATCGATCTGGGTTTGAGAGGTTTATGAGTAAATGTGCAGGAAAAGCAGGAAGTCACTTGTAGGAAATAGAAATAAACCCAAGAGCACAATATTCTCAGCTCTTATCTGCATAAATAAAAGTGTGGCTGTATCAGGAGAAATGATTCTCTTGAGAAACGTAAAAGTCCTCTCACCTGAGCCGGAGAGTAGAGCCGACATCGATGGTGTGTGTGTCCCTCGTGAGCTGCAGAGCCTCCTCCTCCTCCTCCTCCATCTCGCAGCGGTGCCATCACTACACCGCTCGGTCCCGCAACCGTCCCCGCCGTGATGGCACCGGACACTCCTCCGGCTCCACTCGCCCCACTGGCGGCGCCACCCGTGGCCCCGGCGATGGCTCCGATGCCTCCCATGCAGCAGAGGCCTCCCTGAGCCAGCTCCAGCTCGATCTCGGCGTCCATCTCGGCGTCCTCCTGCGCCTCCTTGTTGGAGTCGTCCAGGTGCTTCATGAGCACGGCCACCACCACGTTTATCAGGACGAACTGAGCCGTGAGCACGAAGGACACGAAATACATGGGAGAGATGAACTGCAGTCCGGCGTGACAGCCGTAGTCGCTGCCCGGACGGCCTGGTGGACATTCCCTCAGCGTGTCCTGGTGGGTGGGGGGGTGGTGGGAGAGATCAGGGGTCACAGGAGAGAAGAAGGAAGACAGGGTCAGACAGGAAGGCAGAAGCAGAGGAAGAGTGGGTGGACAACATGGAAGAGTAGTGAGCATTTGGGGAGATGGAGGGGAAGAGGACATAGAATGAAAAGGTGGACGAGAGACAAATCAGAGAGGTTGTATAAAAAGACAAGATAATTATAAAATAATATACAAAGTGCATCACGATCTCCTCTTGTTTAAACGATCGGATTCACAAGTAAAAAAACAAACTAGAAAATCCTCACATTTAGGAAACTGAGATATTTGTTATTACTCTTGAATAAATGTTAAATTATAGTTTTTATAATTATGGCAGATAATTGATTTAAAGCAGAATGATTTGGCTCAACTGTTGGTGATTTTCTTCTAAACGTCTGAGATTGAATTGGCTAAATAAATAAAAACAAATCTAATGCAGTCATTTCCCTTGACGTTTGGAGTTTTCATCCCCAGACTCTCACACGTCACATACGAGCGGTGATAAAAGTTTAAGAGCTCAGTAACTCGGGTGGGATTGAGTTGATTGAGGTGACGGACGAGAGAGGATGAGGATGAGGATCCAATATAAACATATTTTGGGAAAGAAAAGTTCAATCTTCAATCACCCTTGAAAGGTTTCTGTTGAGTGGACATTAACGTTTTCGACACCTGGTGATGGGATGTGAACCGAGGACCTTCAATTACTATCACGTCCCGGCGTCTGTCTGTCAGGAGGTCGCTGTAAAATGTAATTGGGCGGCTCAGGAAATATAAAAAAGAAGGAGATAATTGTAAATATGTCTGGAGCTGCTTTTAGTCTGCCCCGTTCTGCTTGACCCCTCGTGTAAAGACAATTTGTGCCGTCTCAACATGCGGGAGATGAGGTGGCAGAGAGGGATGTAACAACCAATCAGCGTAGCCGATTACACGGCCCAGTCCCGGTGACAAAAATGTGGAAATGTCAGGAGGGAAGCGTGGTGTGAATACATCAAACCTGGTACCTTCATGATGCCGTTCCAGTTGTCCCCGGTGGAAACTTGGAAGAGAGTGAGGAAGGCCATGCCGAAGTTTTCAAAGGTGGCGTGGCGGCTCATCCCCTCGCAGGGGTAGTCGGCGTTACACACTGAGGGGGGGGGGGAAACGAGACGGGAGAGGAAACCGGTTCAGAGAGTGAAAACCTCACCTAGCAAATCCCTCGAGCCAGAACCAGATATCATGTTCAAGAGATCAAAATCATGTTTGTGTGTAAAAACAACAAAAGAACGTAATGTCTCCACGCTGATGCATGAAAAGTCCTTTTCTGACTGAAACAGGCAATTTTCGATTATCAAGAAGTTACACCACCATCATACTGGTGTGGAGGTTATGAAAGCAAATCCTAAAAGTAACTAAAACTGAGTCACATAACAACAACATCGTGAGAGTGGACGGAGCAACCGTACAAAGCAACATGTACATGTCTCTGTTTGGTAACGATTACGCCCGTTACTCCGTTACTTTGTCTCTGAAACGTCTCCACTCATGATTTTACTCTCTCCACATGCCCTCGTTAAAAGCTGCATGTGTGAGAAATGTGCTGAAACGCCGAGTGAAGTGAAAAACGTCTGCTCTGAAGAAATAAAGAGGCGAACGTTTGCTGGTAAAATGTGATTCTGCCGTCACCTAACAACTGTAACCTGCAGTGTTGGTTAATTTGTCCATTTAATGCCTCTGATTCTTCTGAGGTAGAACAAAGCACACGGAGGACAAAAGGTCTGCAGCTGATTGGAGAGCTTCAAGGACCCAAACACACAGAGGTTTGAAACTCACGTCTGAACAGACAACAATCAACCAAGTGCACATTTGTCATTGGAGGATTCCAGAATCTATTAGAAGAGGAGTTGGTTGGAAAAGTGTCCAAGTGCCACAGGTGTCAAAAAGCGTCTTTTATTAAACTGAGAAATGTTGGATTAAAAAAAAAAAAAAAAACTTAAAAAAACTCCCTGTAACCTTGAATAAGAATAATGGACTTTTTTTATTATTTTCATTACACACTGATTCTTTGGTTGACTGATTATAATTTCACGTCACCTGAGTTCGACCTTCCTTCATTTCCACCCCCCCCCCCCCCCCCCACACACACACAGCAACAGAAATGGATTAGTCTATTTTTAGGCTCTATCGGTTTATTTACCTGATAGCAGGTCCACTCAGAGAGAGAAGGATTAACTCATTGTGATTAACTTTTCATTCAAATAAAATAAAATAAAGACAGTTGCAGTGAACTTGATTCAAACTAATTGTATCCTTGATGAGCCTTCATATCTTTATCTGACCAATTAAACTGAAAACGTGAAAGAAAATGAGCCTCTTACAAGTAATGTAATTATTTAAAAGTTGTCTTCTGACTAAGTGGACGGTGGATCTCACCCAGTTCTCCGAACAGCTCCACTCCCAGAGCAGCATAGATGAAGAACAGCAGCATGAAGAGCAGACCCAGGTTCCCCACCTGGCACACAAAGAAAGTCACGTCATTTAAACACATGTTACTCGTGTAGTTGTTTCGTCGATATAGTTGAGTTTAGAAGATTATCGCAATATTCATGCCAATACAAAAACCCTTCTTCACACCACGTGGTCGTCATAGAGCCACTTGTGCTGGGAGCATCCGTCTCCGTGGCAACTAAGTAAATTCAACCGCTCATTAGCTACAAAGCGAATAAAGTACAAACTGTTTAACTGTACAATGTACCATATAAAATTAAAGCAACTTGCAAAATAAATCCTTATCCAAACAATGCTGCGTATCATAGGCCAGAGAAACAAGTTTAACTTTGTGTCAACTTTATGTCCAACTTCTTACAAATAACTTGATTTAACTTGATTCATGAAGACGGACGATACGTCTCCGCTTCCTCCTGCTGGACAGAAATGAAGCTAAACTATCCCAGATCCAGGTGCAGTGACACGTCAGCAAACATCAGTGTGATAAGAGAAATGTTTGAGAAAAGTGTATTTAACGTGAAGTTTGATGTCCCGTCTGCAAACATGGTGGACGCGGGGTTCATGACATGCACTGCAGCCAGCCACCAGGGGGCGATCAAGATGATTTCACTTGTCGTTCTCCTGTCAGGCTGATTTTGCACCGGATATTCCAGCACTTTTGAGATTTTAATGTTTTTCTTCAAAGCCTTGAGGTTATCAAACTGAACAGGCACATGCTGCAACGTTTTATCAGATGAATAATAGTTGGAAACACTAAAAACTGGAGGTTAACATAACTCACAACAAAAACCCTCCCTGCCTCAAATCAGGGATGATCCCTCTATTACACAGTTTGGGGAAAATTTCACTTGCTGACTCCATAACAGCCGTGAATCCATCCGTGCCGGGGCTCGCAGCGTTCGCAGACAGTGATATGCAATGCAGATGAGTAGAGGACCCCCTGGGGTGCGATAGCAGGCGCTGAGCTGAACACCATCAGCTCCGTCACCTCACAGGGAAGGCAATGGGCTGCTTAGAATACGTGACTGTAAAATCTCCATTAGAGAGGCAGATAAACGCAGAGAGAGAGTGGATTAGGAAGGACTGAGACGTAGAGCTTTTATTGGAGGAGAGGGTGAAGGAGGGGGAGAAAGAGAGGGAATGACAATGAGAAAAGAGAGATGATTCGGAGAGGTGAGGCAGAGCCAGAGGACCCTCGCTCTCCAGTCGTGCACGCTGATGTTTCCTGGTGGATATAATAAGCTGCGACTTGCCCTGAAGCCGGTTGCGTCGTGTAACATGAGCCCAGCCGATGGTTTCTTCGATCCCTTGAGCGGAGACTGAGAGAAAGCTGTGGAGCAGGAGCAGCTTGCTGCAGCCTGGAGCTTGTAGGGGAACACTGTCAGAGAGGACTTTGATATTTACACATTTGCTTTCCAGAGTGAAAACACCCGCACTGCTGTTATTTTCTGTATTTACACGACGAAAAATCTTCTTTCTACAATCTTCTGTCGCAGTTGTGCAGGAAATCTGGTACAATAAGTCACCAGATGCATCTCTTATCATATGTAAAAGCAGCACGAAGGAGCCTGAAGTCACTACAAAGCGACGCTATGAGTAAGGAAAGAAAATATGGCCTGTATCTAAAAAACATTTATTTATTTCCCGTTGACCTGTGATGTCTTGTGTTTACATCTTATGTGTTTTTGTCGTGTTCTACCGCAAAAATCAAACCCATCCAAACCATTGAAATGTGTCTTAGAGAGCAGGGACAGCACGGAGAACAGGTTCAGGTGGAGAAAAGTCATTTGACCTCAGTGTGTCAGCCGGTGTTTATTCTTGTTAACGTGTCCGTGTGCACATGTTTTCCGACCCGTACATCAGGGTGACAAACTTCTCTCAGAGGACCAAGTCACAGCTTCGGTAAAAAAAACAAAAATCCACCGCACGCAGAATCACTCCATTACGAATGTCTTGAATAAAGAGCTGTTTTGAAGAGGGAACATCCATTAGTGCACTTTTCTCTGGTTTGCTCGCAGAAAAACACAGACAAAAAAGATTTAGAGGTTCATAATGTTAAAAAGGAGGCAGAAGTTCACTTAGTTATTTTTCTATCTGCAGCAAAAGAAATGTTTCACCTGGAGAAGATGCATGAGATGAATAAAGACGAGTCATTTTTATCTCAGTCCTCTAAGAGGAAAGAGGAACATTTTGGCCCAGTGCACATAGAATTTCATTTTGAAAAGGTGAATTACTTCATCTCTGCACATTACTTTTTAATCAATTCCACAGTTACACAAATTATATATATATATATATATATATATATCTGAAGCTGATTAAAGGTTAAAGAATTTCTTTCTGAATCAAGGGAGCAGCACTTCCTTGCTCCTCTTGTCTCATTAACAGCTTTGGGAATGAAACATTTTAGTTTTTAATGAATGTGAGGAGACGAAGAGTCGCGACATCGAGGGCAAAACAACTTTAGTCATAACCCGAATTCCTGAATGTCACAATTCTCCGGGAGCTTCCATCCACGCCGGTCGTTTATCATTCCACAAATGTTAATTAAGTCCTGTGTGTGCTTGTGATAAGAACAGGGAGGATACCTGTGTGTGTCTGTGTGTGTGTGTGTGTGTGTGTGTGTGTGTGTGTGTGTGTGTGTGTGTGTGTGATGACACATACCTGAGGAAGAGCCTGGACCACCGTGTCAAGCAGAGCTCTCATCCCTGTTGCCATTTTCAACAACTTCAACACTGGAGAGAGAGAGAGAGAGAGAGAGAGATCATAGTCAGTGTGTGTCTGTGTCTGTGTGATACTTTGCATGCGTGTGTTTACGTGACGAATAAAAGAAAAACACCTGCAGAGTGAGAGAAGGAGAATCAAGAGGTAAAGAGAAAGAGGAGGAGAGAGATAGCAAATGGACGGTAGATGAAATAGGTTTCCTCGACTCTCCCTTAGAGACACTCTGCAATTCCCACCGGCCCAATTTCTGGTTGAGCGTGGCTGACGATGGGGGCGGAAGCAGCGAGGGGAGAAAAAAAACCCAAGGCTGTAGTCGGACGGGGAACGAAAACGGTCGTTCACATAATAAAAGCTCCTGGGAGGTGGAGAGTGTGGATGTGGTGGTGGAGCCTGGTCAGAGCTTCTCTACATCATTATCCAGCAGCTGCTGTAAGAAGCTTCTCTCCAAACTCACTTCCAGTCACTAGTTCATACCTGGTGAGTGACCTGGATGCGTCTCCTGTGACCACTTGTGATCAGTTCTGTTTCACACGTGTGTTCGATGTCAGGAGCTGAGAGAAACTCTAGTGTGGAAGATTTGACTCATTTCACCGTGGTGGTCAGTGCTGATATTGTGGCAGTGACCACAGACAAATGAACGTATGATCACAGACAAAATGTAAATAATACGTTTTGCCCATCGTGAAACTGCAGCGGGTCATGTGGCCCAGGACGTATTGGTTGGAAACCAACGTGGCCACGTGGCTCCTGGACGACCTCCCTATGTGTTCTGAGTGAAATACTGTTGTTGCAGTTCATCAGTCGTCCTCAGGGGCCCCCCTCTCATCGCCCCTGTCTGCTGTGCCCACCCTGCTGCAACGCCCCTGATGTCTCATACACAATATTAAAGTATACGTCTGAGTGAGCAGGAAGTGAAGGTTCACCGCTGCTACGTTCACGTACGTGTGCGTGATAAAATAATGTGCCACCATCTGATGTCAGGTCACCTTTAACCCAAAATATACTACAGCCATTAGCTATTGGTTGTCCCTTTCCTCTGGATATAACACATTTTTAGTACCGTGGATTCTTTACATATATTTCATATTGATTATCATTTACAGTAGTAGGTGAAATCAGTGCTGCAGTTTTATGGAAAACAGCAGAAAAGTGCCAGATGACTATAAATGGAGCTGTTAGACCTATTATCTTCAAACTGCTCGACCAGTGGGGCTGATTCTCTTCTTCTATTCAGAGTGGTTTTAAAATTCCGCTACGAGGAAGAGGTGGACGATTTTAAAACATTCTCAACATTAATATTCTTCCCCAGACTCACACCAGTTACTTAACATTCGGAGAGAGTGGTAAAAATGTTATGAAAGGGAGAAAAAGAAAAGAGGAAACGTCACCACCACTCGATTGTTATTTACCAGCGGCTGCTGTTTAATTGGCTGATTACCCCAGGGGCCACTCAGCAGTGCCTGGGCAGCACTACAGAGGGCAGAGGTCGACGGGAGGAGGCCGAGGATTAAGTTAGACTGATCTAATTAGTCTTCATCCTCCTCGGTGGGGAGTTAAGAGGAGCTGGTGCAGCGAGGACAGAGAGTTTTATAATTTCCTCTGAATAATAAGAACACAGGAGCTGAATGAGTGTGGAATTAAAAAAGGTGAGTGAAAGATAGAAGTGGAATCAGATTGACTGTCATTCAGGCTGAGTTGGACAACAACAGGACGGTTAATGACACACACGCATATTGGAATTAAGTGAAATGACAGAAGGACCAATGTCAAATCATTCTAAGAAGTTAAGCTAAGTGGTTAAACTGATGAAAGTGATACATGGGAAATATCTCTCTTAGCGTTTTTTTTTATTCAGAGCTGATCCCATGTCAGTGCAGCTCAACTCTTCCTCTAACATTTCACATTAAAAGCGTGCGGGACAGGGAGAGGCCTGTTGAGCCGCTGTGAGGACATGGGGTTAAAAGTGTGTGTGTGTGTGTGTGTGTGTGTGTGTGTGTGTGTGTGTGTGTGTGTGTGTGTGTGTGTGTGCGTACCTCGTGCTATCCTGAGCACCCTCATGATCCTGATGATGGTGGGGTTGATTGGGAGGGAGGCATTGATCTCAATCTCCTCCAGGGTGATGCCCATCACTGAGAGCAGCACAATGGCCAGGTCCAACTGGTTCCATCTACACACAAACACACACACACACACACACACACACACACACACACACACACACACACACACACACACACACACACACAGACACACAACACACACACAGAGTTTAATCTACATTAATCTGTAGAATCTGGTGCAGGTGAAACCATCAAACAGCAGAATCAGCAGAATGAGTTTGAAGTCTTCTCTTGGTGTGTGTGTGTGTGTGTGTGTGTGTGTGTGTGTGTGTGTGTGTGTGTGTGTGTGTGTGTGTGTGTGGCTCAGGACGTCATGACCACACACATCAGTGTCAGTGTTATGTTAATTTACAAATTAATATTCATGTCCTACATCAACTTTATGCATAATCTGCCTGATTGTCCCACGACTGACTTGGCAGAAGGAAACACGTCACAGCCCAACACTACCTGGAGGCCCGTCATGAATATTTATGCTAATACGATTAGAACATTTTCAATACTATGCAAATGTTGCAGCTCCGGATGCATCACTTCTCGTTTGTTCACTCGTCTGTTGCCATTTGTGTTTGGAACTGGGCGGCTGCACGTGCATGACATGACAAATTAAGTCATCATCTGATCCACGATCCAGCCGCGAATACAGAACACGGTTTATCACCACTACAAATATCTGCCATTTAAAAACTACAGACCAAGACCTATTTAAGTGTCTAGACACAAATATCTACGTGAATATATTTCCAATAATATGATGGTAAAAACAAACGGTTTGTGATAAATTCAAAGTGTAATGGTACAAAGCTGACGATGGTCTCATGACTGAAACAAACACATTTCTTCAGTTGAAGTTATAACTGAACCCAATGTATCTTTGAAAGGCTGAGTTCATGAGTGCAAACCATAGTGCAACACAAATTTTGTGTTTGTGTAGACGGCAAATGAAGATGAGAGCTTTACAAAAGTGAAGCCAAATCATCTCTATCGCCCCCTAATGTCTGGCTGCAGTATAGGTTAAAACCCTGCCTCCTCCATGTTAGCAGATGAGACAAGGACCAAACTAAAAAGTCAAAGTACACGTGGAATACATTTTCCTACACGATGGATTCTGTCATTTTAGGGTAAATCTCATCACACTGATGTTTGTTAAAGTGTTTGGGTTTAATCAGTTATTTCAGGATATGAAAACAGGTTGAAACGTCAGTCGACAGTTGAGACTGGGCACATGTTTCTGAGGCCTTTCGCTCCACGATCACCGCTGCACACACTCCGACTCAAAGTGATGTCAAAAGTGTTTCATTGGTTGTTGCTCGAGGACTCAAGCCTCCGTATACAAAACTGTTGAATTTCATTATGCACCCTCTCTTTTCTTTGTTCAAGAAGTTCTTGTCTGTCAGGAGCATGTTCTTCCAGGTGTTTGAATTCCATGCTGAGCAGTTTCCAAATACAACATTTTGAATTAGACCGACTCTCATGTCACTTGGTCAATGGCTGTGCAAACTACCTTTAGTCAAACATAACACAGTGTGATGTGACCTCTTGGCTGGGAAGCACGCTCGCTTAACAAGCTTTCTGAAAACATATTCCCTCCGATTCTTTTCAATCTAGAGAAGTTTCTTTCATTTTCTAACTCAATTTACTGCAAAATTGCTGCCTAGGGTACGTTCCTCCACAGTTAATGTATCTCGTCGCAGAAAATATCTCAGTTGACAGGGTGCAAACACACACATACACACATGCACACAACACGAGGTCGCCGTACAAAGCCGGGGGTTTCCAAAAACAAACAAGGGCAGGAAGGGATGGAAAAGACAAAGGGATGGAGAGATAAAGACATGAATTAAAATGAAGGACAGAAGCTATAATATGGCCATTCATTATTCTGTTCATATGAAGAGAATAAGAGAAAGAGGGAGAGACAGAAACAGGGAGGAAGGCAAAGGACGTTGAAATAGCATCGGAAGATTGGGAAGGGGGAAAATAACCAACAGCAATTTCCTCCGGCAGACCCGCAATTCTTTAAAAATAGATCGCAGGCTGCAATAATAACATCTACATAGTAAGGAACCTCGAATAATATTCACCGGCGCCGTCACAGCTGCTCCCCCCCCGGCCTGAGCACAGGGCTGAGAAAAGACCTTCCTCCTGGATTGTCAGGTGAAGATATTAAAATCCACCTGCTCAGCCTCAGATGTGAGTCTTTTATTTATCCAACACACAGGAACGCTGGTTATTTCTACAACCAGGAAGCAAACTGTGTTTTATTCTTAATCAACACAAAGAGGAAATATCAGTTGATGATTCAAAAAGGATTTCACGTGTTTCTCCTGTCGATTCTCAGAGCGTACGACAGGTGGCAGCTGTAACACAACAAGCTCTGTGCTCGGAAAATAATCTTTCAATATGCACATTCACATCCCAGGGACATGTGCGCTGTGCACAGATTCATATGGAGGTACTCGTGGGTATTGAAGTTTAAAGCCAGACATCACTGTTATGTGGAGCTTCCACTCTGAAGCTGCCTCATGAAGAGTCAAAGCAACACGATGCAAACTGTTTGACCTTAAAGCAGCAGCTTGATTGAGTGAGTGTGAATCTGGAGAACGTTTCCTCTTTCATTTCCACTCCTTCTCCTGTGAGAAGAACTGACTGAGAGTCGCAGCCTCAACTGCCAGATTCAGCTCCAGCAAGTTGAAGAGTGAAGCTGAACTGTGGATCAGTTAAAAAGACTCAGAAGTTACTAAAAACCAGAGTTTATCTCCAATATTCAGCAGGAAAACTTTGAAAATATGAAGTGTTTGGTGGATTTGTTACAGCAGCAGCTTCTTTGTTCACACACATCGGCTCGGAGCGTCTCCTTCCTACCTGTCCTTGAAGAAGCGTCGGAAGCCGAAGGCCACCAGTTTCAGAGTGGCCTCGATCACAAAGGTGGAGGTGAAGAAGTAGTTGCAGTACTTCAGCGTAGTCTCCAGAGACTGAGGCAGGAACGAGGGTCAAAGAGGGACAGCGGTTATAGAAGAAAGAGAAGCAGAGACAGCAGCTGTGACACTCAGTTAACAGACAGTTCATTTCCTCTGTCTCGATTATCTCCAGTCTTACCAGGAAGAAACTAATGACTTAGCAGAAACACTTCTTTGTCTAAAGTAACTGGATTTGTTAAAGAATTACAGGAACAGAGGATATTTGTTATACCTGCTGTTGCTACCTGCTCGTCCCCTTTGTGGGAACACATGCAGCTCAAGTTAAAACTACACGCTGTGCGGACGTCTGCCTGCCCAGGACTGTAAAAACACGCAAAAGAGCGCACAACACACACACAGACACCGAGTTTACTGTTACTATGAGAAGTGTGAAGAGAACCCGAGATCATACGAGAGTCAAGATTTAACTCCGATTCTATTTCTGCCTGGAGAGCGTCTCTGCCTCTGAGAGACATTTTACATAACCAACACCCTGGTCTGCGGCGTGTTCGTCTCCCAGCGTGCGGATGAGTGTTTTGCTCGTTGGCTGTTTTTGCTGCTGATTCAGAGCAGCAGGTTGGCAGCCGGCCTCCGGGGGGTGCCCACTTTTTAAAAATCCAGATGGTGCATCAACCACCTACTCAGAAGCCCCTGAACAAGTCTGCTGTGTCTCACTCTGACGCCCACGCCGCGGCGATGCCTCCAACTCCAGCAAGAGGGGGCGCTCACCTGCGGCTGGCTGTAGTGCTCCAGGGACATGGTGATGACATTGATGCAGATGATGAAGGTGATGACCAGATCCAGGTAGTGGCTGGTGCACAGAGTGTGGATCGCCAGGCGGGTGCGGCCGTAAGAGGCGTAGTACGGCAGCTTCTGGGCCTCTGCGGAGAGTTAGGAAGGAAGAGGGGAATAAGGTCAAGTGGGGGATTCGGATCAATGAGAAGGGAGGAGGTATTGATGGAAGATTTATGTACTGATGTATTTATGCCCAAAGGGGAGAAAAAACAAGGGGCAGAGCAAAGAATGAAGAGAGAGTCAAAGACGTGTAACTTCAAATATTAAGTAATAAGTCTCGTGTTCTGTTTTCTGAACATTTACAAGAGAAGATATGATTTCTCAAGGTTTATTAATATTATTTCTATACAGCACACTTTCTGTTCGCTCCTCCACTCTCCTTCTTGATTCATTAGTTCCCTCTGGTCCTCCACTCTTTTCCAGAAGGACTCCTATCCTTCATCATCTTGTCCCTCGAGGTTCAGGTGTCCCATCTGTCCTCCTCTCTTCCATCTATCCTCATGTCCCTTCACTCCTTCCATCTGTCCTCCTTCTCACCTGCTCTTTAGCTCCCAACTTTCCATTTCCTCTTTCCTCACGCACCAATCTTTCTTCCTAATCTTCTACTTTTCTGTTTTTCCAATCTTTATTTTCCCCACTCCCTCTCTTCCTCCTCCCTTCTTTCTCGACCCTCTTACTTCTCCTCTTTTTCTCCATGCGGCGCTGGCGTTTCTCCTCGCGGCGCTTGGCCTCCTCCACCTCCTGGTGCTGCCGACACTTGTGGAAGTTCTCCACCACCACGCCCACAAACATGTTGAGGACGAAGAAGCTGACGATCAGGAGGAAGGAGATGAAGTAGAGCAGCATCCAGGGATTGTTGTTGGTCTGCGGCTGGAAGTCAGAAGAAGAGGGGGGGAGGAGGAAGGAAAAGAAACAGAACGGAGAACAGAGGATTTATGACAATACGCTGTTAAAGTACAAAATGAACAAGATCTTTTTTAATGTATCGGGATAATCTGAAAGATGCTTTGTGGAAATCCGTTTCTGGATTGAAATAAAGATAATCTACATGACAAATTTACACGTCGACCTCTGATGAAGTCCAAATGTCCCAGAGCTGCCCTGAGGGGGACAGGGAAACAGAGGGACAGGAAGGAGAGCGAGACAATGTGAGGGAGAGACGGGGGGGGGACTGGGTGAGTGGGTAGATATCGGAGGGAGTCATTACCAGACAAAAATCAAGCTCAGATGCAATAAAACCGGAGATGAGAGTGAGATTTTCAATTTGGAAGCGTGTGGAGCGTTGAAAGCGTTGGATTAGTCATTCAGAGCCACGTTGGACCGCAGCGAGGTTTCTCCCCGAGGAGGGGAAACTGAATCATCCCGAATAATGCCCCCCCCCCCCCTTAATAGATTCTTTAATAGATTTTCAAATAAAACCGATCCTAAAGGGAATCTGTTCACTTTGCAGCAGCTTCCGTGCACTCATTTGCATCGTGTCATTGGACTTTGACATCACACGTGTGCACGTGTGCGTGTTTTGTGAGGGAAAGTTTACTGGGATTTCTCATCTTCTCTGAACCACGATACATTGAGTACTAGTACTGTAGTGCTACTATTAGGATTAGATTGGGAATAATGTTTATTTTACAATGTAGGAAACAAATTGGTGCCTCTTACGCACACAGACTGTAGATACAGAAGTACAGCCACCAGGGGGCGGAGCCGCGGTAGCAACGTACCACTGATACAAGCCCTCGGCCAATCGTGAGTCAGTCTCGGCTGTCAATCATGACATTTCATCTTGTTTTCATGGAATCAAACGTCTATTTAAAATCAAACTTACCAGAAATAATTAACATTGCATCACGATAAATGTATGAACTGCAGTCAGTGATTTGGATTCACTTTTTGGGAGCTGTCATGTGGTCCATCATTAACCCTGCATCCTCCATGTTAGTGTACGGGACATGGACCGAAGGTAAAAACTCAAAGTCCACGATAATAAATGATTCAGAAGATGGTTTCTGTCATTTTACGGTGAGCACCAGAGGCAGTTTGGACTGAGGCTGAGACACATGGTTCTAAGTCTGGTCAAGTTTTCCACTCAAGTATTCAAGGTGCAGTGTTTCTGTCCTGAGCCCAGAGAACTTCTCTCCTGATTCTGAGTGAGTTTTGACGGACTGATGGTGGAATATTATATTTTCAAACTTGTTCTTCTGCAGTGGGATCAATGTTGCACGGGAAGAAGGAATAAAATATGACAGCAGCAGTTTCCACAAGTTTGAGTTGAGCAGAATACTGAGCCTGAAGGAAAAGCTCTAAAGTTTGGATTCGTGATTCAAACTTCAGCTACAATCGGAACTTTAAGCAGCCCACTACAGTTCAGTCTCTACAAGTCTGCATCATTTGAGGAGAGATGCAGATTTTGAAGGGGTTTCTGATGCTCCTTTGGTTCTGTTGGACACAGCTGAGCTTCTATCAGGAAGCCTCCAGGAGGAGCTCATCCCAC
Organism: Hippoglossus hippoglossus; assembly: GCF_009819705.1. NCBI lineage: Eukaryota > Metazoa > Chordata > Actinopteri > Pleuronectiformes > Pleuronectidae > Hippoglossus > Hippoglossus hippoglossus. The sequence continues at coordinate 26,767,698 of NC_047151.1, read as the reverse complement.
TGGGAGGACGTGATGGGGCCGAGCAGATCGAGGGATTTCATATCCCGTCTGGCCTGAGGATGCGTGGGATTCCCCAGAAGCAGCTGGACAATGCAGTTGGAGGAACAGGGCTGTGGGGGGGGCGACTCCGCATCGGGTGAGTGGCAGAAAACGGATGGATTTACAGTTTCTGTGTGTCAGCGTGGGGCTGTGTGTGTGTGTGTGTGTGTGTGTGTGTGTGTGTGTGTGTGTGTGTGTGTGTGTGTGTGTGTGTGTGTGTCCACAGTGTGAGTCTGTTGTTACCTGCTGGTCAATTCCCACCGCGTCCAGGCCGTGGTACATGATGTTGACCCACCCGTCTTTGGAGGCCAGCACGAACAGGGACATGAGAGCCTGGAGAAGGGAGGGAGACAGACACACAGACACATATTAGACTGTATTTAGACCCAAGCTGGATGAGTTTCAGATTTTTAGCTCTGCCACGAGGTTGGTTTGTTTTTCCAACAGGATTACGCAATAACTACAGAACTGATTTCCACAAAACCTGGTGGAAGGAAGGGACAGCGGTCAGGGAAGAGCTCATCAAATTTTGGTTTGTCCCTTATTTCTCAACATTGAACATTAAGACGTTATTTTGACCTTATAACCAATTTCCCAAGAAAAGAATTCACGGATCTTGATGGAAAATCATTGGGCGTGTTTAAGGGAATGAAATCTTTGAATGTGCATCAAACATTTATAAAAAAAGGTTAGGGGGTCTGATATCTTTGAGTGTTTGAAATTTGGTGCAGCTCGTTTGAATTTAGGGCCTTGAGGGGGGGGGGCACTTTACTGAGTGCTGTTCTAGTTTCTCTTGCACGACACAGCACAGGGAAACCTACATTCTATTCTATAGAGTGTCCAAATCATTCTCAGTGTTGATGAGCCTCTGCACGGTTGTTTGTGCAAACTTTCCAGAATCAGCACGTTCTAAACAATCGAGGCAGAGTGTCAGTGACGTCTCCTTTCTCTTTCTCGTACCTGTCCGAGGTTGTCAAAGTTGTATTTGTGGTGAATCCATCGATAGTTGGCAGCCAGACAGTCGGATTTGTTGGTGATGTTCTTGACGTCGAAGCCCACACAGTAGAAGAACTTCCCTTTGAAGAGCTTGGGAGGAAAACACACAGCGAGAGGGAAGTGAGAGGCAGAAGCACACAGAGATAAAATCTGACGAGGACACTTCTCACCGCGTTTTGAAGTAATTTCATAATTAGCGTCAGTAACTAGTGTGTGGGTGAAACTATCAACAGTTTGGTTTCCCTCCTGAGACAATGCGTTTCTAATTCTCAATCACGTTGACCACATCAAAGACAGGAGTGAGTGAAATAATACATGACAGCGCACGCAGAGAGAATAACAACGTGGGGGGGGGGGGGTGTGAGGGAGAACAGACGCTAAAGAACACGTGCTGCTGCGCTAACTGAATAAAAATGTGAAAAACCAAGTGAGCTCTATGTGAACAGGCCTGTAAATAAGGTGACAAATGTAAAATAGTGGATATATCTGTGGTTTAATGACAATGTAGTGAAGGAGACTAAAATTGAATACAATTAATACAAGTATGAATTGACCGACTATATTTCTTGATGTTACCTTTGTCAAAGGTTCGACAGAGGAAGCAGATCCAAGATTTTATTTCACTTTCGTTAACGTTGTGAGACATTTTCCTCGGTTCGGAGAATAATTCCCGGAAAATGAAAACAAATCTGACATATGATTTATGATTGAATCAAATTTGATGCCGACTCAATAAAAATCTGGATCGAGTGAATTTAAATGTAGTTGAACCTTGGCAGATATGTGCACTTCACTGAGTGCCATTTTATTTTCTTATTTCGTTAGTAATCAATAGAGCTAGAAAACCTTTGAAATATTTGCACTCTGTGTATTCCTCTTTTCAAATGTTTCATATTGATATTCACTTTGGATTTTCCAGTTTGACATTTTGAGATAAATAAACCATAATGTTCTAATCCTCAGTTTTTTCCCTTCTGTTTATGGATGTGTCTGATCTCAGTACATGTAAATACGATATGTTGATAAAGGAGGTTTATGCTCCACAAGAGTTTCAGGTCGAACCTCCATCTGAGGCCCATGAATTCAAAAATGAACATATTTGCCCGTGAAGGATCGATAAGGTTGCGCGAAGCTTTTGCTTGAACGCAGCTTGTTCTTTGTTTTGGTAGAAAGACGCCACCACCTGTTACGTCTCAGCTTGTTTCTCCTCGGTGCCACTTCCTGTTGGATCCTGCTCTAATTACCCTCCTCAGCCACGCAGTGACAGTGGGGTTTTATTATGGGTTCATGGCCGTCTCACCTCATGTTCACCTGTTACTGTTTAATCACGTCTAATCTTCCATCTTGTGCTTTTTTCTTTCTGCTTTAAATTGATGTTCGGAGCATAATTGGGACCCGGACAGAATATTTTGACCCACTTCAATTCTCATGTCGAGGAAAACGTAATGGGGCCGTGGTGAGCACGGGGGTCACGGTGTTAGGTCACATTATATCTGCAACAGGCCCAATTCAAGTGTTTGCACAGAGAAGTCATACATTGTTAAAGGCTCGTGATATCCCACGATTAATAAGAAAGAGAACAGAGACAGCACACAAATCCATATTTGATGATGTTTACCTGAACGCCGAGGATGCCGAAGATGATGAAGAAGGCGCAGCAGATGAGGACGATGTTGCCGATGGGTTTGAGGGACGTGATGAGGGTCTCGACTACCAGCTTCAGGCCTGGAGCCCGGCTGATCACCCTGAAGGACAAACACTAAGGCTTTAAAATACTTTGGAACAAACTCCCACTACATACTCTTAAATGCAACCTCTGTCGACACATTTAAAAAACAACTATTATTTTACGGATCATTATTCTACGCCCAAAGTGGGAGGGGCTTGTCCGGCCAACCTGAGAGGACGCAGTGTCCTGAGCAGCCTGAGGACGCGCAGCACGCCGAGGATCTTGGCGCCGCCCGCCATGGACACCACGATGTCAATCAAAGAGACGAAGACCAGGAAACCGTCCAGAATGTTCCAGCTGCTCCTGAGATAGGCCGACTCCCCCAGGTACAGACCCATGGACACCACCTGATGAAGGGAGAGAGAAAGAGACGCTGGTGACTTTGATATTCAGATTTCTTCAGCTCCTCAAACAGGCATTTCAGGGGAAGAGAGGAGATTTTAAACATGAAAGTCCGAAAAACTGGGAGGAGGAGGAGGAGGAGGAAAAGGAGGAGGAGGAGGAGGAGAGTGTGATGAAGGTAGAGAGGAGTTAAACCCAAACCCTGTTACATTTCCAAGGAGATGAAAGTCCTGAGGGAGGAGAAGAAAGACAAGCAACAGCTCCTTTATCCCAATATTAGAAAGGGAACGTTTAAAAGGAGAAGGAACAGACAAGGAGACGGACAAAGGAAGTGAAGGGAGGAGTGGGAAGGAAAGGCGATTAAAAGGAAAGTGATTCAGACGACTCGGTGGAAATCTATGACCACAGAAGAGTCTACGTTCAAAATATGACTCATGGATTCAGGAGCGATGGATTCTCAGCAAAATCAAAGTCGTCTGAGTTTGTTTGTGGAGTAAAACTTCCTCTTGATTTTTGCTGACTGTAGATTTAATTAGAATAATTCAAGGAAAAGCTTTACTGTCTAAATTCCATTCAGTATTTTGATCTGCTGACACTGCACCGTGCCCCAAATCCTCTAAAATCAGACTCTTCTCATATTCAAGAGGTGAGTGTCCTCTCTGGTTTCCAGTCTGTCACCTTCGACCTGCAGCTGTATCCGAGGTTTCCCTCACTGAACCGGAAAGGGAATATTGTACGAGAAAGGACGATGAAGGTGGGTGAGGCAAGGGAGACAAATAATGAGAGAGCGATCCGTGAAATCAGGGGTGTAGGCCTGAGAGAAAATTGTACATTTCAAGACGAAGAAGAGCTCAGAGGAAAAAGTTATTCAGCAGATGTTTGCGTGCGACATCATTTGACAACTGCCCGACAATTTCCACGGCAATAACAACGAAACAGAACGTGAGGCAGGCTCATGTACGGAGGCCCTGAAGTCCCAAAATGTGATTGATTTGTCCTTTTCACTACGTTTTGCACACAAAATAATTATCGTGCATGACAAAGTTTTGAATTATGGAAGCCCAGAGGTACCAGTTGGTAATATAAAAAAAATATCAAGATGATGTAAGATGATGGTAGAGGTGTGAGTGATTTCCTAAATCTATACGTGTTGTCTTTATGTTGCAGCTTTGATGTACAGCAGTGAAAAAGGATTTGTAAAGTGTTGAAGGAGATTCTGCTCAGAAAACACATGACATTCTTCAGCCTATCTATCGCTGCAGCTCCTCTTTTCAGCCTCTGTCACAAACACTTGGTTTTAGCTCCTGTCTCTTAAAGCCCCCCCCACCCCCTTCCTGATAAAGCAACTTTTCAACTTCCCAAAAATCCTCTAACACATTAGAGGAAAGCAACACTGATCATATTTCTCCTTTAAAACATAAAAAAAACCTCCCTCCTGTGATATCAACACTTCTACGTCACTGATCCATGTGCTTTGTTTTCCCCAAACAACACCGTCATCATTTCTCTTTACAGAACATCACACTTTCTTTCAGCCGCGTCAGATACAAAACATTTCCACCATCTGTGCAGAATATTCCGCAGCAAGGCGAGTTGATGAATGTTGACATGTTGAAATTTTAATGAGAAGTTTCTGGTCTCCACTGGAAACCGTCGACTGCAGCTCTCGAATGCTAAACAGGCGACTTTCCAAGAATCAGGCAGTGATTATTTTATACTCTGTGGATTTTACAGTTTTCTTTTACTCAACTGAAAAAAGACAGAAGTCGTTAACCTGCGATTACATATCGGCAATAAAATAAGTTTTCCCTCATGACGCCATTCTGAGTTAGAAATGCTCGAATCAACTCTGCTGGAAAAACCTCGAGAACATATTCCACCTGTGAACAAACAGCACGACTGTCGCCGCCGTAAATCAAAGTGAGCGGCGGTGGCAGCGGCGGCGGAGAAACGTGATAACAGATACAATCACACCAGCCGCTGTCACCGAGTGCTAACTCTGAAGGAAGCAACGTCGGTGGGAGAAAAAAGCACAAACACAATATGAAGAGCAGGAATGAAAAGGGGGTTTGAAATAGAGATGAAGTGGGATGAAGAGAGAGAGAGAGGATCAAGGGAAGTTCCACACAGTCTCTCCACAGTTCCACACAGTCTCTCCACAGTCTCTCCACATTGTTTTGACAGGTAACGTGGACAAAAACTTTCAGTGTACGAATCCTCCGTCCCTGCCGGCGGGATTTCGAAGCAGCTGCGAGTCACCGTCACATTCCACCAGATAAAGTCTTTTGTCATGTTTTGACAGGCTCGACTTATAATACATCTGTTGGTTATTAATGGCCCCCGGCTCCACCGGGGCCCCTGCGGGAGCGTCTGAGTGCCGCGAGGCCCCTCCACTACGCAGATCAAATATCACCATGATAAAACATGATGCATGGGAAATCTATAGTGGGTCGATGCCAGCGCCGCGGCTCTCACACCAGCAGCCGCCCTTTGGGCTGACAGGGCGAGAGCGTGTCACATTAAACTCAAATGTAAATTAAACTCTAACAGCATCTGAAATTTCACCGAGCAGAAAATGTGGCAATGATTGCTCCTGTCGCTTCGGAGTTGTTTTTGTAATCTGATGTTTGAGACTTTGTGAAAAGCTGCACATGGACATGACCATAATTAATCTGTAGATGAAGTTAATCGTACTCGGAAAATGTGAGTAATGCTTTAGTTTCTTTCTTTTCAATTTAAAATATATATTTCTAGTGAAAGTTTGACATTAAAAACATTACATTTTTCAAAGCAGCATTTGTGAATTATATAAAAAACTATATATAATATAATCAAATAAAAACTTGACTCTGGGCCAGGGACATCCATCATTAGCTCCAAAAATAAATCCAGAAGTTTACGTCCCATCACGATGCATCATCCATCATCAGTTTTCACTTTTAATTAATCAACGTGCGCATATTTTAAAAAACTTTATTCAGTGGAGATTTACTGCAAGGTCACATTTCTTTCAGCAAACATACAGTGTAACGAGAAAATGTGGCACAATAAAACCAAACGGCTTCGGGAACTTCAGTGGAAATTGGGTGTCTTGCTCAAAGTTTTAAAGAAACAGGAGCAATTCAGTTTTTTCCTGACAGACTTTCTCGGTCTAACTTTTCAACTGTGGCAGACGTCTGCTTCCAAAACGAATAGACTTTAATGGAAGAGTTCTGACTAGCTAACACGACCTGTTTGACTCATTTCTTTGTGTTATGAAGCAGAACGTTATACATAAACCAAACTAAAAAGATGTCAAATACATTTTTCTCAAAAACTGGTTTCAGTCATTTCAGGTATTTGTCATCACACTGAAATTAGTTTGACTGTCCTGTTTCAATTAGTTATTTGATGCTAGTGTCCATTCTGTGTGTTTGTCCTGTGGTGATTCAGGTTGTAGTTTTCTTTCTGAAACTGTAAAAGTGACCTGCAGTAGTTGAGCTGCGGAAAATAAAGAGCTGCTGCCGGACTCAGTCCACAGAAGCTGAAGCAAAGAGCTGCTGCTGCTCAAAGAGCTGCTGCTGCTCAAAGAGCTGCTCACCTGTTTATTCAAAGTTCAGTGGAGCTCGACTCCACAGAACCAGAATCACTTGTCGTTGCCTTTGTCATGACTGCTCCCATTGTCGTAAACGCACCGTTGTTGGGATCGACAACATGACTTAAGTTGAGAGTTCTGGTCGCCTGTTTATTCCAAGTAATATTGAACATTGAAGTATCTCTTGTCCAAATCGTCAAAGCGTGAGGCCGATAAGATGAAAGATTCTCGAGATACGCGAGTCACAGACGGACTTTCTGGAATCGTTAGGTGCAAGATGGCAGCGTTGTATTTTGGGACAATTTACCGATGGTGGGAGGGAGTGGAGACGCGTCGTCCATTCTTATTTAGAGTCCATGGTTTGGATACGTGTGTGAATGTGTGTGTGTGTGTGTGTGTGAGACAAAAGGAGGGGGTGGGGGGGGGTGGAACACAGCTCGACACGCCGCTCCCTGTTTCTAATTAGAATCCCGTGTTCAAGGTCAGACTCGCTGTGTGCAGGTAACACTGTTTACACTGATCAATACTGTGCGTGTGTGTGTGTGTTTCTGTCTTGGGGGACAAACCTGGCACCAAAGACCAGTTAACTGGGGACAGTTTGTCCAACATGGGGACAAAAGACAGATGTTTTGTGTCAGTAGTTAAGGTGAGAACAAACCGTATATAAATACGTAAGTCTTCGTAATGCCCCCAGAAGTGACCTTTGAAAACGTGTGTGTGTGTGTGTGTGTGTGTGTGTGGACAGGACGTCTGTGTGATGGAGTGTTTCTCGGAGAGGAAACTCTGTTTAATTATTGCGGTTGTTTAATTAGTGCTCTTTGGAGAGAGATCACACTGACCAGCATGCACCAGCAGCAACAAGAGGGGAGGGGGGGAGGAGGGGGAGGAAGAGAGGGAGGGAGGGAGAGAGAGAGGAGGGAGTGAGAGTGAGAGGAAAATAATGATGTAATGGTTTTGTACAACGAGAATTTGTATTTATGAGGAAATCTACAGGAGATCATTATCTTAACGCTCCGGCAATGAGTTGTCGTTCAATAAAAAATGCAAATAATTAAAAGAAAATGATGAATACCAATTAACAAATGTGCATTTAAACAGAGAGCGATTATTTCCTCATTGTTCCCAACACACGTGTGAATTTGTCAGGCTGCTATCGCTAATAAATGATTTAGTCTTTTATTCTTGTTTTTACTGAGAGACGTCAACATATTGTGCGTTTAAGAACAAGAAGAACGTTTAATTTAACTTTGGAATATTATATTTATCATTGATTATTGCCCAATGGCTTATCTTCTTGTTTATACTAATCAGGTTTTAGCTAAATATAAGTTTTTGCTTAGAACCCTTAGTAGATAAATCTCATGAATCCAATGGAATCCACTGTTAACTCCTCCTCATGTTATTTGCATGATCCCTCCTGAACAGTGAGTAACGAGACGTATGATGTTGACGCTCACAATCTGCGACTCCCGTCTGCTGCGACTCCTCCGATCGTATTTCGTGTGCGTTTTGCGGCCGAATGCTTCACGTCTGTGCCTGGGAAAACTGGCGCAATACCCTCAGTGCATTTGTCCCAGTATGTGATACTGGGCTATGCAAACTAACACCATATGACTCATGAATAATATGAATATAAATGTGTGTATTTTCCTACGTTGAGCTTCACCAGTCAGTTTTTAAATCTCCAATTAAGACTTAATGGTCGAGGTCATTTCAGGGGCAGCAGTGATATGAATATTTATGTGATGGCTCTCCGAGAAAATGCCGTATATGAAGACAAATGAGAATGTGAAGGTGCACAGTTCAAGTAATAGGTATTAAAGGGATAGTTCACCCAGAAATGACAATGCACGTGCATAAATGTGGGGGGGGGTGGAGCTTCTGAGGAACGAGTGAAGGTCGGGATATATTCTGTTTTTAGTCTTGAGTTCAAATATCAACAGAATCACTTACCTTACCTTTAATCTCCTGCGAAATAAAGGGAAATTGCCTCTACTTCTTTATTCCTATAGTAACTCTGAGAGTCAAACACCGGATGGGAGTCAGAGCTGCAGCACATCGACTGATCTGAGATAAGAACTTGAGTGGCAGCGGAGTGCTGGGACCACATTCGAGTGAGCTAATGGAGCGCGCCGCGGAGAGAGATAACAACGGAGCCCGAACAATTACGGTACAAACAGAGCGAACGATAGGAGACAGATACAGGACTCGGTCTGAAATTACTCAGATGAGACGCACGGAGACGATAGAAGCCATGTGACCGATTGAAAAGCCGATTGAGGCAAAAGGACGTAAACAAAGATGCTAATAGAAGGAGATGAAGATAGAGAAGAGAATGGATAACAAGGGAGGTTCAACCTGGGGCCAGATGCATATACGGGCAGATGTGAACTCTGCACCACCACAGTGCTGAGATGATCTACATATCACTGCGATACACATGTCTTCATTATCCTCTGTCATAAATAAATCACTACAGGACTTCTACCCAATGAGGAGAAGGCCCGGGGACACACGGCCTTTAATAATGGATGATGCCCTGTCTTCTTGTGGGCAGATTAGTGGATTAAAAAACAGTATGTGAGTGTGTGTGTGTTTGTCTCTGTGTGTTTGTGTGTGTTTATTGATGGGAGGTCTGGGAGTAGCTAAAGAGCGCTAGCCTTCTAATTAACTTCATTATCTATCTGGCCATCGCTAATGGGACATGTGCAACTGATTGAACTGCAGAGTTGTTGAGAAAAAGAGGAAGCGACGGAAGGAGGTCGGAGGAGGTGGAGACACTAACGGATGGAGACGAAGAGTGGAAGAGTGGAAGGACTAAGCATGGAGAGATAAAACGGAGAGAGAAGAGTAAACCAGACGGCAAATGAAGAGAGGAGGATATAAGAAAAGAGAGGAAGAGTTCCAGTAGACGAGTGGAGACGAGAGGGAGAGAGCAGATATCAGTGAGGAGGAGGAGGAGGAGATGAGATATGTACGAGGAGGTCAGGACAAGAGGGGAAAGAGAAAAAAGAACAGAGGTAATGCATAAGAAAGGAGAGAGACGAGGGCGTGATGAGAGAAAGTGAAGAAAGCGGGGGAGGGAAACAGGAGGAAGAGGAGGAAGAGGGAAGAACGTTTTTTACCTTGACAGTCATCTCCGTGACAAAAATGGCGGTGAAGATGTAGTTGGAAATGGTGAGAAACAGTCGTTCCTGTAAGAGAAGGAGAGAAGACAAAAACCTGAGAGGAGGGAAAACTCTACAGGAAGTGAGGGAAGAGGGAGAACACAGCCTGAGGAGAAACAGATAACTTGTGAAAAGTACAATCAGTTCTGGTTCTTCAATGTTCGCTCAGAAAAAGTTTACTGACGTAAATTGTTCATGTTTTTGCAATTAGAATAAAACCAGATCTAGTTTGAAGGAGCTGATGTTCTAATATAATATGAACGCTTCAGGTAAATCGCTTGAAAAGTGGCAACATTCTGGTGCCGACTCTTTGGGAAAGTTGCCTGTTGCCAAAATTAAGAGAAAACTGCTGGGATGAAAAAGAGGAACATTGACGTTGAAGCTTATTTCTTTAAACAATTGATGGTTTTGAGTAAAGTCAGGTAAAGATACTATCCAGTACCAGGACATTTTAAAGTTTCTCAGTAAGTGATCTGGAGAAACACGGTACGTACGAGGCTGCCCTGCAGAATCCTCGGCCTCTCCAGAGCCACCGTGATGCAGTTGAGGAATATGAAGGCCAGGACGATGTAGTCGAAGAGCTTATGGGCGATGATGGACTGACAGAGCAGCCTGAACCTGAGAGGTAGAAGTGGAGAGGTGGAGAAGGAAGAGTGATGAGAGTCAGCAACAAGTAAACATCAACACAAGACAACAACGTCTCTAATCAAACGACACAACAGAGAGTGAAGCTTCTGTTTCTGCAGGTTTCAACAAGTTACATTTCAGACTTTGTAAAATCATAATGAATGAAATTTAAGATCTAGGTTAAGTACGGCAGGTAAAAGGAAACGTCAGAGTCTGAGTAGAGAATCAAGCTGGAACAACAAGCTGATTTCTACAGAGACAGTTTCCACAGTCTTTCCCTCAGACTGATCAGTTATCAGCTCCATGTTAGTTTTATCGCAGCGTATTAATATCTGTATCATTAAGAAAGAACTACAATATAAGGAGACATTAAAACCTCTGCGACAGGAGTTAAAAGGAACGTAAACATAATTGAAACCCACCTAATCATATAGTTTGTATATTTAAGACTAAAGGCTAAAAGTTCAAACTATCTAACAGTGGAAACCTTGTTAAAATCTGTATTTAAATTTGTCATTACAACAATAACTAATCAAGATAAATCTGAGGGTTTACAAGATAAAACACATTGTGCTTTTCGTCATAATAGAAAACGACTCTAAGGTGGAGCTTCTCTTGACGTACAGACATAAACAACCAGATCTGAGGTGTCACAACGACACTTATACAGTTAAAGTGGATCCAACTGTAACGTGGTCAGACAGCAGCGGTGTTGTCGTCGGCTCTGGAGCCAGTAGAAGCCGCTCATCTCCTCTAAAGAGAAGAGAATACACCTCCTGCAGCACCTGCTCTCTGACTGAGGGAATCAATCTGCTAATCCGACTCCTTTTTCCTCCAGACTCGGCAACTCTGTCCCTTTATCTATGGATTCAAATCTGGCAACCCTGTCACCTGATATTGATCGAGACCCGCGGCCTCGCTGGCATCGGCACCTTCTCCCGCCTGAGACACAACTTCGTGCTGTCTGGTTGTTTCTCCTTTTTGTTTGTTTGTCTGCGTTAATTCTGCTCAGCTACGCTCGTTAGGGCGAACGCACACACACATATGCCTCCGTGCACTCGCAGACACACACGGCCGCTGAGGCATAAACAAGATAAAGATGCACATATGCTCACTGACTCCCACAAGCACGGGCAGTATTCAAAGTCGTCCACAAACACACGTAGCTGCAGATAAGGCCTAACGCTGGTGCCTTCGCCGCCAACACGCGCACACACACACACACACACACACACACACACAGACACAGGCCCGGTTTGACAGATGGCACCTGCCAGGATGCCAAGACACAGCCCTGGGGCCTGGCTTCACTTAAGTGGCTATCAGCGCGCAGGGAATCGGGCGCGTGAACCAGTGAGTGAGTTTTCTTTCATGTTGCTTTTCCACCAGCGATGGATTGACGGCTGGGGGAAAACATCGTGACACTGACAAACACAGATGAACACACACACACACACACACACACACACACACACACACACACACACTTGGAGCCCAGAGTCAATGTCTCGGAGATGAAAAATGCTTTGAAGGAAATGTAGAGCGACATCACTGTAACGAGCCATTTGTGAAACCAGGAGACGGCACTGGTTTGACTATGCAGTTCTATGTTCCTCCACATTATCAGGACATCATCTTTCCACGCTCGGTTCCTCTGGGCTCGGTGCAAACACTAGAGATGAAACGGTGTGAAAAGGACTCATCTATGATTGATTCTCCAAACACGATGACCTGATGATCCATGAAAGTTTCATTTCATGATTTATCTCACTTGGTTTAATTAAACTAGCTCCTGGTGCAAGTTAAATCAAATTCATTTATTTAACAACAACACACATCTGCAGGTGTCTCAGTGCTGATTTGTGGAAAATACCCAAATCTGCATGAAGTCTCAGAGAGAAACCTGCCCACACAGGCTGATCGGATTTATAGAAATAAAGTAATAAACTTTTCTATGCTTCTAAAACGAAACCACAAGTTCATCCCAAGTTCACCCAAAGATGTGAAGCACTCACTTGTTCTGGGGGGAGAACATGTAGACGGACCACTCCTCTCTGGTTTCACACCAGTCTGGCTTATAGACCTCCATCATCTTCTGGACACGGAAACAAAGACTCTGGAGGAGACGTGAGGGGAAAGAGATGAGAGGGATGTAAGAGGTGTGTGTTGAAATATGAGATTAGAAACAAATTAATAACTCATACTACAAGTACTACATGGATCAGCAGCTAAAACTACAGTACTTATACTAAAAGTAAGAGTAAATGAATAAAGGAGAAGTCAGTGAGGAGTTGCTCACATAGTCTATCTCCTCATCCAGGTCTGTTCTGTCTTTTCGTGCGTTGACTTGAGGGTAAACCTCAGTCATCAGCTGGGTGTGGGGACCCGGGGCCTTGCCGTTACAGTCTCGGTGTTCCGTTCCATAACCACTGCCGGCTCCAGACCCTCCTGTGATGGACCCCCCTGTCCCGGACCCGCTCCTCCTCCCGGGGTCTGGATGGACGGGGGGCAGGCCTGGGGGCTGGCCGCCCGCCCGAAGCAGCTCAGGCAGCTCCAGGGAGAGAGCCCGGCGATCCGTCTTTGCAGAAAAGTGTCTCGACAGGAACAGCGGAGGGGGATGATGCGGCAGTAGAGGATGATGGGAGTGGGGCGGGTGGGAGAGAAGCGACTCCTGCTCGGCGGCATAGGTGTAGGAGTGGGGGGAGCGGGTGCTGTGCAGACGGAGGCTGCCTCCGACCAGAGGAGCTCCACCGAACCTGTAGCTCCTCCGACCAAGACTGTTGGAGCTCGATCTACAGAGGAGATTAAAAGTATAATTTAGAAGTATTAAATATTCATGAATAAAGGATCAATAAAGAGACAATCAACAGTTTTTTATATATTTAGCATTTAGTCATGAAGGTAATCACATCACAAAACAACAGCCAGGGCCTGATGTTTTCATGGAGCTAATAAAAGGCTTAATGAAGGTATTAAGAATTCATTAAGGTGGGAGCTGCATTCTGTGGCTGATAGTAAATCTAATTCTCTACCTGCGGCTCCATGCAGACTGCGGAGCGAAAGGGCGCCCCCAGTTGTGGTAGTTGGGACTACGGCCGTGGCGCTGCAAGAGTCACAAAAGCAGTTCAGAGTAAATATTGTGGATCAGAGGCGGAGAGCAGTTACCAAAACCTACAGGTAGGGGTCACAGCTGGAAGAGTGGATTCATGTGACCTAGGTGTCTGTGGAACAAGAGTTTGATATGGACAGTTGACAGTTATCGTAACACGTGTACGGGACATTATTGGATGAAAGACTACGTGTCCTCCCTGTAGACAGTTCACAATTCAATTTCCCAAATAAATTCTTTACTTCTGAATGTTTCTCAATGTGAGTAAATGTGGGCGTAAGTGTCTCTGTACAAGTACGTATGTGAATCATACTTTTTATAGCAGCTCCATTTGTGTGCAAGCAAATACGACAAACAGTCTGGTGTCCTGGTATTTTTAAACCTGTGCCCTATGTTTATAAATGGGTGAGTAAATGAATGGTACTTGAAAAAAAAAACTTTTCACCTCTCAGCATAGACCCAGATTAACTACTTGAGCCTTTTATTAGGGGGGGGGGGGGGGGGGATCTTAATGCGACTAGCGAAAGGTTGAAATGAAAGTAATCTGCTAAATGAGATTTCTTGTAGTCTGACCTATTCCAGCAAACCCAGTTCAGTCTGATACAGCTGAAAGCCACAGTAGGACCAGTATGTAAACAATGCATGTGTGGCATTAGTGGAACAACAGGTGAAACATAAACTGGGCTTTTCACAATGAGACTGCCGTGCCCTCGGTGGGTTGTCGTCAGGTTTAACATGCAAACCCCTGAGTGGCAGTTCCACTTAACGGAACATAACCAGCTCTGTTTGTTTCCACGTGTCTGATCCCTTCAACACCACGGACCTAATTATGTGTTTTACTCTGGGAAACGCACATCACCGCTCGGAGCCTGAGCCGCTGCCGTATATATATCAGAGAATCTATGGAGCCGTCTCTATAGAAACTGTGATGAAGTGTGCACGCTGGATGTTAAATAACAGACAGGACCGCACTGCAGTGTGTGTGTGTGTGTGTGTGTGTGTGTGTGTGTGTGTGTGTGTGTGTGTGTGTGTGTGTGTGTTTCTGTCAAGACAATTTGTTCCTCAGTAAACGACACAGAGCAGCCGGAGAAACCATAATACTGTCCTTACCAAACACAATGTGTTAATATATATCCACAGGTGTTAAATTTATGTTCCAGACTTCAGGTCACGCAATGTGCTGAATATGCTGCATGTAAAATCTTTTATATTTTATTTCACATTCCTAATCTTTCTTTTTTATCTTTTTTATCTTTTCATTTCATTTTTCGTGCCAACACCGTCTGTTGGTTTTGTTTGTGTGTTCGTCAGGAGGATTACACAAAAACTACTCGACAGATTTTTTTTCACGAAACTTGGTCGAAGGACGGAACACTCATTTCTAAAATGTCTTTCATTAGCTGTTTGGTTGAGTTGAATCCAAAGCCCAGTGAATTCTGGGAGAGGTCGGCCCTGAGCGGGATGCACCCGTTGGATCCTTTGTTGCTCTGGGATGAAAGGAGACGTTTGAAGGAGCCTTTGAAATAATAAAGTGAAGTTGTGTTTTCGAGGGAGGTGGCTCCTGAATTCAGAAACAGCTTATGTGTAAAAATGTGCTCCAGATCCAAATAAAACTCTGGATCCATTGGATCTAAATGTGGTTTCCTAAGGAGACT
Source organism: Hippoglossus hippoglossus (assembly GCF_009819705.1). NCBI lineage: Eukaryota > Metazoa > Chordata > Actinopteri > Pleuronectiformes > Pleuronectidae > Hippoglossus > Hippoglossus hippoglossus. The sequence continues at coordinate 26,752,460 of NC_047151.1, read as the reverse complement.
GTTCAAGACTAGAATCCATCAACTTCTTGTTTTCAATTTTCTATGGATCAACATTATTTCATCATAATCTATTCACTGTCTGACCTATCCTGGGAGACACATGGACAAATGACCCCAGCGAAGCAGAGTGCCCATTACACAGATGAATGAATCTGTGATTGTGCAGCAGCAGCAGCGACAGACTGATGCATCTGAATCTGATGTAATTTATCAGCCAGAGGAATAAACAAACCACCCAGCGAACAAATGGAGCTGATCACAGGTCAAAGATGATAAAACAGAGATGCCGATATTTCAAATGCAGGAAAACATTCTTCACAAACAACCGTGCTGCTTTTATTCTGAAGCCTGTTTGGTTTTGAGCGATGCAGCCGACGACTTCTGATATCGACGTCTTCACCTCCTGCTGCGTTTTACACGAAACCTCGGAGGTGAGCGTCGCTAAACTACAGCTCCTCATCCCTCTGTGTTTTATTTACTCCTCTTTATCGTCCTGTCTATGCTTCACCTCTCCCATCTCTCTCCTTCACTACCTCTCTGCCCCCCCCACCCCCACCCCCCCACTCTCTACCCCCCTCTCTGTCATTTCTTCTCTGCTTCTCTAGCGTTCGCTGTGGATAAACAGAGGATAGGAGCAGTCAATTAATAGAAGTTGCCATGGCAACCGTGCAGAAATGTTTCAGCTCCTCTCTCTTCCTCTATGTTTTGGTTCATTAGGCACAACTGCTGGGGCGCACGCACCGTGTTTGTGTGTTTCCTGGGTATATACGTGTGCATGTACACTACAGTGTGCAGACGGCAGGGTGCAGCAACGATCACATTAGAACGAGGAGAACCGCACAAACTCTACTACGGCCGTTTTGACAAAATAACTGCGTGTGGTGTTGCGTGTCGGTTCCATCAGTGTTTCTCTCTTTTCCAAACTTTCTTTGCCGCCACCTTCTAACACGAGAAGCGACTCTCCTTCTAATGTTTAACTTCAAACACAATGATAACCGAACCGAGTTCCACGAAACCTGGTGAATTAATGGGTCAAGCTGTTAAATGTGAGGGCGGATCTGGTTCAGGTGGGTGGATCCAGGATTTTTTAACTTTCTTCATCAATGTGTCCCCAGGGAATAAATCTAAAAACTTGATGAAATGGAACTGATGTCTAGAAGTGTGTGTGTGCAATTAAGTGCCGCTTGATTTATTTTAAGGAGACTTGATTTAATCTAAGCTCATATTCCGTGTGTGAATGAGTACCAGAGAGAGGGAGCGTCTCTCCAGGCTGCTCTTGCCCAGGCTCATCACGCTGCTCTTCCTGGACTCGATGGTGAAGCTCCGCCTCTCGGAGGAGTAGGATCCTCGGGGTCCCGAGAGAGCGCCCAGCTCCAGGTGGCCGTTGGGCGTCAAGGTGCAGATCCTTGGGTCTGGAGGGAGTCGGACAGAAGGAGCTCAGTGTTTCACTCAAACACATACTTATACATAACATATACACCCAGATTCTGAAATGCTTTTATACAGTTGGCCGTGATGTTGCCAAATCAGCTCAATCCTGTAATTATTATAAATAAATTCTGTCTGATTCTAATTCCCCCTCAGATTTCATTTCCTTTTCCAGAATTACATTTGATCTGCAGGAAACAGAAGGAGCCATCACAGTAAAAGCACATTTTTAAATTGAGAAAGACAGAGAAGTGCCAAGCTCATGAAAGTCTTTGGGAAGTTTTTTTTATATATTTAGAAAACCCAAATGTTCGAAAGCTTAAAAATCAAAACGTTAGTTGAGTCCAATGTTTTTTGCCTAATGGGTGTTACAGATATATAATGTTCACAAGAAAATCAGATCACTATGACCTTAGGAAAACCTGTCGCTGGTTCAGAGGCAGAAAAAGCTGCAGAGTCTCTTTAAAGCTACACACAGACAACAGCTCAAGTGAAACGCCTTGTTTTCTGTCCTTCTATAAAGAAAACGGAGCCGGGTTAGATCCACTGCACTGCAGAGATCACATGTCCTCTGCACCAGAAGCCCACTCCCACTGTCTGGAAGTGAATCCTCCGGTCTCTGAACTCCTGTTTAATCTTCTCTGTGCTCGGCTGTTTGCTGGGTTTGTTGACGGAGGCTGAATATCTGGAACAGGTTCATTGTGAGCTCTGGATAAAGATAGATCTCATTCATATTTGAGGACCGCTGGCTGTTCTCCAGCTTTCTGCAAGTTTGTAAGCCTTTGGCACGGAGACGTGTCTTACTTTAGTTTTTTTGTGGTTTGAGCACATCCAGCCTTCTTTATTTCTGAATAAGCCTCGCAGGGAAACAAAGACTTAAATGTGAGATGCGAGCAGATTGTCGGGCATCTTGTTCTATTTTGACATAAATGAGGAAATCTGTGGTTTGGATTGTGGTGTTAGTGCTGAGTCAAACTCAAACACAACACAGAAATCCAAGGATCTGCCATTTAAAGGAAGAACAAACAAACAATCGAAAGAGGCAACATTTACTTTTTCTTGAACAAATTACACTTTTGGAAATCGTGCTTTGGATATATATTTGTTTGTTGCCTGTGTTTGTGACACTTTAAATGAACAGACACGTATTTTTGACTGATGCTGACATTTAGATTTTTAAATTTAGGGAAAAGAATTCTCTCTACTTGGTTGATTGGTTATACAACTTCAACAAATACTTCAATATATACACTCAATCGCCAGGGGAGGAGGTTCAGCTTGAATTTATTAAACTGATGCAGGCAAGAACAGACCTTATTACACCTAATCACGATATACGTCAACAGTCACACAATCTTCAGAGCTCACCATGACCATAAGGTAAAGAAATAATATTTATTGTAGATCTGTTGTCACCTCTGTTGTTTGTTTGTTTGTCAGCAGGATTACGCAAAATATTCTTCATGTTTTTCCATGAAAGTTGGTGGACGGATGCTAAATGGGTCAAAAAAGAATTTCAAATTACAAGGTAATAATTCATGGATCTCGATCGGGGAAAAAAAATATTCATATGATTTAAATATGACCTTTGTTTTGACAGGCTTTGATATAAAACTAATAAATTGTCAACTGAGTGTGATAAAAGCTTTGGAAAGGAAACGTGGTCTCACCAGACAACTTAATGGAGTCGTGTCTCTCGCTCTCGTCAAAGTTGGAGGACGAGCGGTCGTCGTCCGAGTAAGAACGATTGGCGTCACCCTGGAGATGAAGAGGCGAGAAACGAAGAGCGGAATGAGAGAGGGAGAAAAGGTGGAATCTGTTACACGAGGCTCGTTCTACTTGTGACCTTTAATCTACGGTGCGACACCTGGTTCAAGACCCTGCTCCCCCCCACCCACAACCAACTCTTGATGACGTCTGTTTGTGGCACAGATCTGTGTTGTGTCTTAGATGATTCCATCAGTGGAACCTCAATCTCTACTCCAGTGACCCCAGACCGATGGGGTTTCCCCCCCCGTCAGTCGTCACGATGGGAAAATCTGGAGTAAATTGACTCAATAATCCCTCGTGCGTCGCAGAGGCAGACAGAGCGAGGGTGAGCGGAGGACGGAGAGACAGAGACGGAGGGAGAAACTGACGGCTGTGCTTTGTTTGGTTGTTTTCAAAAAAGATCGATCAAAAGCTGATTCGTGTCCGTGTTTCTCCTCCAAGACGCAAATCACAGAGAAGATGATGATGCTTTGATCGGCGTGTGGAAACTCAATTGGGTTTTGCAGTTTTCCAATGATAAGTCTGCCAGTCTGACAGTTGACGGTAGTATTTTCCACTGTTGTTTTTAATGCACCATGATTATGCTCATACTGCCTCTAATAAATAACCTTAAATTATAAGTGTGGCCAATAGAGTCATTATTATTTCCTCAGGACAACACAGACATGACCCTTTTATTATTGGGCTACGTTTATGAAGTTATGCTCCTCAGAAATAGAAGTTATCTCAGAATATAATAATAGAAAATCTGAGGGTATTTTATGTTTCATTTATTTGTTTTCATTCATGATTTTCTTATTCAGTATAATTTGATAATATGATTTTGAATAATGTAACTAAGACGTGTGATATTATCAGACGTTTGATCAGGTTACATAGAGTTTAATGGCTTCTGGTTCACTGGATGAGAACATGACTGATATACTGAATTACACGAGTTCGCCCCATTATCAACTCAGCAGTGAACGATGAATTGTCGGCTTCAAGAAAGTGTAAAGTCTAGACGAGCATCTGGTGGTTCGGTCCATTAGGATCAGTTTCCTCTGCTCATATCAATCTGCTCCGCTCTGACATTATGGAAATCAGCAGGACACAAGAGCCCAGACGGATTAAAGCTGCAAAGGTCTCTGCCAGAGGTGAAGATCTGCACTTTTCACAGACAGATGGATGTCAGCTGTCCACGGAAAAAGACGTCATGTTGCAGAATGATGGGATGGATGGAGAGGATGTGGATAACTCAGCTATGGAAAGTTTGCACGACAGCCAGACTGCAACAAAGAGAAATTCAAGGGGGAAAAGTGATTTCCCTCCGAATCTGACAGTTTAAAACCTTCATCAGCCATCAGACCGAAGTTAAAATGTGGACATTGTGGAAATAAGATTAAATCCTGCCGGCAAAACCTGTTCCCTTACCTCTGCCTGAAAACCCTCAACCAAGATGGCCACCAGCAGGTTGAAGAGGACATAGTTTCCGAAGGTCATGAGGGCCACAAAGTAAAGAGCTGCAAGCGGCGAAGTCGCTGCCATGCCGTTGTACAAAACCACGTTCCAGTCCTCCTGGGTCAGAATCTGAGGGAGATGAAAACACACTTGAGAGAAGTGCAAGAAAGTCACCTCCATATATTTAATTTGTGGAGTAGAATTGCTGGGTTGTGTGTTCCTGTGTTTCTCTGCAGTGATGTGTTGTTTACCTGGAAAACAGTGACAATGGCCCAGAGGAGGGAGTCAAAGTTTTTCCTGTCCGGCACAGTGTCCCCCGTCTCCGTCTTAAGACTGAACTTACAGCCGAAGATGTGCATCCCCAGGATACTGCAACACAACCACAGCCTCGGATTAGGTCCTTATACCATAAACACCGAAACAGCAACATATGCTCTTACTGACTAATAATTTAATATATGTATCAGCTGTTTCAGATTATATAAATGCTGCCTTCTAATATACATGTCTGTGTGTTAGCAGTTGTTTCTGCACTTTCTTCTCTGGGATTATGAAGATGAATACTAATGTAAGAATGTGACTGAGCCCCAAAGCCCCGTTACATAAGATGCTCTCTGCCTCAATGGATTTGTTGTCACACACATGATAAGTAAAGCTCCACACGTATCATGTAAAAGCAATAGAAAAGGTCTTTCGCAGGTAATTGCATGCAATTGTGAAATGGATAATCATTCTTTGCAGGGGATCCAATAGTCCTAATGCAGAATCCAACTGTGAAGTAAAAGTGATTGTAACCAGCACCTGAAAACAACATTGTCATGAGCAAGGCTCTGAAAAGCCAAGTTATCAAACCTCAACATTTTCAGAGCTCAGACTTTACCCAGAATGCATCTATTTTATAAAAGATGCTGGGTATGTACTAGATTAAATGCTTGTACTTGTGCTTGTACTTGTCAATTGACCTTCTGTGCGTCTGAACACATAAAAATACAGATTTGAGAGTAAGTTGTGATTAACTCAGGGTTGTTTCCTCTTATGAAATCAAAGGGCCGAGCTCGAGTGGCAAGTAGAAATGAAAAGGGACGGAAACAAAGACACTGAAGCCTTCGGCCATTGATTATCCCCTGAGAGACCATTTATGCTTTCAGAGTGCTGCCATCACAGAGCTCGAGTGTCTTCAGTTGTCTGCGTATGATGTTGCTTCAGTTACTTAAGTGTCTGCTTGTTAAAGCCTAACCAGATTTTCAAGTGTCTGCTCATTATTTTGCACCCGGGGTTAATAGCTGCTGCGAAACACTGCGACCTGCATTTCAATAGCAACTGTTGAGCAGATGCACAAGACTTTAAAAACACACAGAGGCCGGCACAGACACGTGCACAGAAAAGCACAAGGTAAAAGAAGGAGCTCTGTCTTTTCTATCTCCCTGAAAAAGGCCAAAATAAATCACTGTTGAAAGAAAAAACCTTCATGCACCTTCACATTTGTCGGGCGATGAAAAGCAGGAGAATCAAAGATGCATCAGAACAAGAAACAGGCAGACGCAGGTATCCACATGCAGCACGCACATGTTAAACCTCACCTGAAGATGAAGATGAAGAGCATGAGCAGCATGCAGAAGGTGGCCACGTTGTCCATGGTCTTCATGAGGACGACGAGCTGTCTCCTCAGCGCCGGCATGAACCTCACCAGCTTCAGGACCCTCAGCAGCCTGAAGGTCCGCAGCACAGACAGGCCGCCGTCGGACTGGCCCACGATCTCACACACACTGATCAGATGAACACAGAACACAAAGACAAGGGACACACTTCTAAATTACCCTTCAAGTCCGGATCGGCACCATTAACACATAGAAGTTAACAAAGTAGCTGCATCGAATCCTCACTTCTGCATTTCAGAGGTGTTAATTCAAATGTATGATCATGTTGGAGGCTGTCCTTTGTGCTTTTGAACCATATGCTGTTATTTTGGTGGGACAGTGGCTGTGGCTCAGTCCTCCACTTACTAGAAGGTCAGTGTGGATGATGCTGAATAGATGATTGAGGCTCAGCAAGAGAGAGAAAGACAAGCCCCACATCTTTACTTAGAATTCACTTTAAACCCAAACACCACAGCTCCAATAATCCACATTTTTAACCAGGGATCAGGTACAGGGCGGCTGTGGCTCGAGGGATAGAGCAAGTCAAAGTGTCCTTGGGCAAGACGCTGAACCCCAAATCGCCCCTGCTGGTTGTTCCATCACAGTGTGAAGGACGTGTGATAGAAAAAGTAAAAAAATATAAAAGTGCTGCACCACAACACCTTTCTTTTTTATACTTGAATAAAGGCGTAGCCGCTGAAAAGAACCCAGGAGCACCGCCTCAGAGCCTTTGTTGCTTTGACAATCCGCCTGCTGAGGGGTTTTTCAATAGTTTCCTGCAGAATTCCTCTTCTCTACCAACGGTCTCTGTAAATCATTCCAACTCTCTGGGGATCTCTGTCATAGAGGCGGACGTTTTTGCAGACCTCCAGTTCAATCCACGCTGCGTTGGAGGCGCCTTGTGCCAAATTAAAAAAGATGGGCGGTGCAGGACCAGACGAATAACGCCAGTGAAAATGAAGTACTCTTCCACCTTCCATAGGGACGGGAACGGTGAACATGAAATGGACAAAAGCCTTGTTTTATCATATCTTAGAGTAATGTTCACTTACAATTCTTTGAATATTGGACATTTGAAGCTCTTAACAATTGCTGTTTGTTGCAGAAGAGGTATCACAAACCAGAGATCACAGGAGTCTTTCCCTTTGGCTCTGTGGGACATTCAACATGAGCACAGAGCCATCAGCGAGTGGCTTTAAAGAAATGCGTCTTCTAATGGAGGTGGCCTTCAAAGGTTCCACTCAGAGCATCAAAAAAGCTTCGGCGATGCTTTAGCAAACGTTGAATAGGGGGAAGCTTGACAGAGGAGCTTCGTATGAATGGCTGAGGACATTCAGATGGATGAAGAGAGGGGAGATGTGGAGCGAGACATGAGAAGACGGACGCAGATATGTTCAATCGACGTGGATCTTCTGTGACGGGCTGCACATTTGATCTCGTTCAGATTTACTTGCTTTGATGTGTATTTGATCTCAGGGTTTATAATGGGGATCATAGACAACGGTGCGCAGCCAAATGAATTGGAACAAAAAAAGGAAAACGCCCGCAGATCAAAAGCAGAGCCACTCACCTGAGGCTCCGGGCGAACACGACAAAAGACAGAGCTTGTTTGCTGCTGTCTGACTTTGGCATTCAGTCACATGCAGGTGGCACATTTGCACTTGGCAGGAGGTGGATGACAGCTTGACAAAGCATGACGTGAATTATTTAACTGCAGGTTGTCTTTCTATAATGATCGGGGAAACTAAAAGAAGCATGTATCCGAATTACTGCACACCTGTCAGTGTTTGTTTTGTCCTCCGAAGGCCGTGTTTAGTCAAAACAGTATATTCAGGACACTTATAGCTTGTAATTATGATCTATATGTGTATTTTTAACACTGAATTATGCACAGAAATTGGGCCTAGAACCTCAGAACATTAACTTTGTTTTCACAGCATATGATACCACTGGCTCATACCTATAGTGTATGCTGATGTGTGGCAGTAATGTAGGTGTAGCATGCCTGAAGTGAGTAATCAGAACGAATGCAGGGTTCAAACAGCCTCAGTTGTACCTTATGATGACGATGACTCCGTCAAACACATTGTAGGGGTTCCGCAGGTAGCTGAAAGAACCGAACGCCGTGAGCTTGAGGATCATCTCCAGGGAGAACATGCTGGTGAAGACGATGTTGCAGATCTCCAGGACGTTGGTGAGCTCGTCTGGCTGATGAAGAGAAGAAACAGAGCAAAGGGAAAGTTAACAAGCAGACAAATACAAATATCCAGGGCCACTCAGCTGCCACTGGAGCTGCAGGGTTCATTACACACTGGAAAACTAAATAAATGAATAGAGTTTTACAAAGTGAAAACTTTGCTTGTGTTGCATCCTGACAGCTAATTAGGCAAACAGGCACCAGAGCAACAGTTATATTGCTGTTGCAATGACTTCTCATTTATACAGTAACTTTTCAAGGCCATTTTTGACCTATAACTTTTTGGCCTCGGCTAAACTTTCATCTCTTAAAGTACGTTAACATAAGCTGTGTCCTTTTTCGTGGGTCACCTCCTTCAGGGGACGTGGTCTACACCCCCGTGGTCCACTTTGACCACCTGTCCCGCTCGTTAGTTTTGTCGTACTTCCACTCAGCTGCATTTGAAGGAGCTGAGATGAAGCCTGGTTGTGTCACTGTGATGGAATCAGTCTTGAAATGCAGCCTTTAAAAAATGCGGCCCCTGAATTGAGACACAGCTACACTGACTGTAAGCACGTTTACAACCGTAACACTTCTGCTACTAGCATTTTAACAGGTTAACAATAATACTAGTTTGTTTGGGGAAGAGTTAGTACGTTACTTTGTCAACTTTTTGAATGCCAAAATCTACTTACAATGCTCACAGGACATTGGTCATTAATGCCTGAGCTAACTTTCCTTTAACTTAGAGTGTTTTTACACAATCCTCCGAGCTGCTTCTTCATCTTTTGCTTTTTTTTTAATGCCGTCTCAACTTCCTGTAAAAGGTCCAAAAGTCTAAACTATCCAACAAAGTATGTTCGCGCTGCAAATGAACTTTAACATGGTTCAGATTGATGTTCACTGAGAGCACCTCTTTGGGTCGGACTGATGTTTTGGTCCGTTGGTCTGGATCGTGGTCTGAGGCACCGTCCATACTGTGATCAGACTAAACTGAAAAGTCCTAAGGTCAGGACCAAACGAGGCTGGTGTGAAAACACCTGTTTGCACTGGAACAGGGAAAAGTTTGACCTCTTGTTGTACCATCAGAGAAACAAGACGACTGGCTGGTCGGACTGTTACAGATGCTGTTAGGCTCTAAAACGGCTCAAAATTAGGAACTAAGCCAGTTTAGTAACATGGGACAGGAACTGGAGAGAGTGAGCCGACAGAAGAGACTGGTTATCTGCAGGGACACGGTCACGTTGGTGATGTACCAAGCAGCTGCAGTCAGTCATGACTTCACTGTGTTTTATAGCAAGAGATTAAAAAAGAATTCGACCCCACATTGTCACTTGCTTCCCTCCCGTCTGTTTATTGATCTGTTCTTTGTCTGGTTATCAGACATTTTACTCCGCATTGATCCAAAAGTCCAAATCGATTAGTGGACGACAAAAGCTTTCACACACAACTACACACCCGCACACACCTCTAACTCACACATAACACATTTTGTCATCAATTATGGATGCTGCAGATGCTTCCATTAAACAGGTCCAACATTTTTCTCTCCCTTGCACCTTCCCAGGAACGTTCTGGAAATCTCTGATGTAATAAATCCAGTGGAGAAAAAAAAGCAATTGTTCATTTGATAGAAATTAGCACTTCCCCACACTGCCAGCATGTAGCAAGTCCACTCAGTCGTGTTAACACTTCTGCACTGGCAGGGAAAGGGTTGGATGTGTTCATTTATTATTTTTGCCTTCTACCATGTGGCTTTGCAATATACTTCAATCTCTGTTAGTAGCTGTCACTGTCATGTTGTTAATGCGAATCGATGTCTGTCTTTTTCAGCCGCTTTGACATTGTTTGAGTTCTTTTCCCCCTTAAGTCTGTCTGACACACACACACACACACACACACACACACACACACACACACACACCCGGAGCTAAATTTGGCACAATCATGATTTCCAGCTCGTCACTCTTCCACACGGCTCCTGTGCAACTTCAACAATGACACTTCTGACATTTCACCGCCCCAGAATGAAGAAGCACTGTGTGTGTTTTGCGTTTTACACGTCTTGCTGTGTGTGTCTGTCGCCTTTGTGTGTTTGTACTGCTGCATGTATGCATGTGTGTGTTTGTCGGTACTAATGAGTGTTTAGCGGTGTGAAAACACTGGCTAATGATGCGTGGCCACCAGTGTCGGTAACGATGTGACGGCCGACCGCTGTTTGCAGACCAGCCCAACAGAACTGGCAGCCCCTGGAGATCCATTACAGCAGACCTGGGAACAGATCTGAGGACGTGCGTTTTTCTGGTTGGCTGATGTATGGAGTAAGATAACAAGAGCTGGGGTTTGATGTCACACGGAGGACTCACAGCGGATTTAGGAAAGTGAACATTATGTACTTCTGAAACGAGCGAAATAAAAAGTTTAAACTACCGAACCAATGTGGTAACTTAAAAACCAAAAGCTAGTTCTATATGTCGGTGAAGGCAACTGGTGGGTTCAGTGGGTGGGTTTATTTTTCCCAATGCATTGATCGTCTTTTAATGTCTTTGAAGAACAGCCTCACAACAGTGTCTCAGCTTCTGCCTAATTCGAATCCTTGTGTGTTGCATTAATCTTCATTTTTTTTGTGCTTTTATTTACTCTCCTCTAAAAACCCAATTATAATTTTATTTTTGATTTCTCCGACCTAATTTTCTTTGCTCGTGAAAAACAAACATGGTTTATTTCTGCTGTTCGGTGAATCGAATTTGCATATAACGCCGTCCCCCCCCCGAAAGAATCTGAAACTATGTGGGTGTTGTTGAGTATTTTGACTATGACCACGGCTGCACACACAGCTCACACCAATCGGGATATTTCTTTCTCTTATATTTACTTTGGCAGCGAAAGACAAGCGTTTAGCAGCGTTGTTTGATCTCTATCCATCCCTGTCAAATCTCCAAAGTGCCCGTCACGCTGCTGCTGCATTATTAATCCCCGACCAGATGTTGAATCCTCTGAAGAGTCTTCTCACCTGAGCAATCGGAGAAACCGGCGTTCCCGTGAGTTATGATCACACTTGTGATGTCAAGAACAATTCATGGTCCATTCTGAACCGATGGGAGTTCTCTACACGACAGAACTTTGAACGTGAGCTCCATCCGTCTCAATTAAAAACAGCCAACAGTTTATTGTCTAAGCTTTCAGTCATACACACTAAACTATTACAGACATGACGTGTTTTGCTAAAGGGCAAAAAAACTGTTTCTTCTCCCGACTAATACGAGAAATGAATCTTCGATATTTTTACCTCGACAAAGTGATTTGCCAAGTTTTATTTTTAACTTTGTTTTCAGCAGGCACTCCTCCAACGACACAACCGTCTTACTAACATTTCCATATGTCTCCAGATGCATAATTCAACAGTGATGTTGTCACTACAGGTATATTCACACAGGGACAGAATACGAGCCGCTCATGTGGCAAACTATTTTCCAGCTCAGTGGAATATTTAAAACCTTTAATGAGAGAATACAACGTTGTGGAATTGCTCTGTGGCAGTTGAAACAATATATATCTCATTACATAGTTTAGATATAAGAATAAATAATCAGAAAATCTTCCAACAATGCTCCAATATTGTGTGGTTGCTTAACAAAGTCGTCGGTGGCACGTGTCTGCAATTCAAGCACATGTATTTGGACTTTCATTTCCCTGTCGGCTCCTCCACAGCAACACAGCCGCTGAGCTCTGATGCGACAGGTGGAAGCGTCTCTCAGCAGGACGGTGATCACGGCGATGAGACGGATTAAGCCTCTGATGCCATTGTTCACACAGACGGAGGCATGACTCCGGTTTGTTAAACAGCGCAGACATTCCAGCTCGCTACTTCCTCCCCATTACAGAAGCACAGTCTCTCCCCGCCCCTCTTCTTCTTCTTCTCTCTATTTTTAGCCGCCCCCGAGATGAGAGACGACCCACCACTGCGGCGGTGGCAGGCGTGAGTGGGCGGTGGCACAGCGAGAGTGAAAAATATTGATGGAAAGACAAAGATTGCACAAAGCTGAGCGACACAAAGAGACAGGAAATGGGGGGGGGGGGGAAAGAGGGAATAAAATAAGTCGAAGTTAAAAGACACCCCTCGTTTGGAGAGTGATCTGAGGTTCTAGAGGTTCTTCTAGAGGTTCTACTCGAGGTTCTAGTCCCCTTTCAAGACCAAAGGATTCTTTAAGCTCAGTGCAGAGACGTTTACAAAAATGGACGGAGGACAATTCATACTCTGCGTTCATTCTGTCCGTATTTGTTTGTTCTCAACCTGCGAGCAGACATTTATTCTTTTGGCCTGACAGTCATATGATACAGGGTAGAAGAAGAAGAGGTCCGGTAAAAAGACAGATAGATGTAAAAAAGAGGTTGGAAATACTTTGACAGTGGAATGATGATGTGTTAACTGGTCGGTTCAGTTAAAAAATAACTGTACGCTCAGAGAGAAGCTGCAGATATTCAAACAACTGCTGTGGATTCCCCCCATTCATGAACCTGCATCGTCAGCTTGCTAGCACACACACACACAAATGTAATTAAATAAATAACAACAAGAACAGCATTACTGCTAATGGAGGTAATCCTCCCTCCGAGCATGAGGGAATCGTCTGTTCCTGTTGTGAAAGTTGTGAAAGTAAAGTTCTTCACACAGAGTTTTAATCAGACTCTCAGTATTTGTTTCCACTTGCCAATCCGGAGAAATGTGATTATGTGCAAAAGTCTATAGTGTGTACATGTAACCTATTGGGAAAGAGACTTGTCCTATACTTACTTTAGACAGAAGAAGATTCCCATGTGTTTAAGAAAAGTCTCAACTAGTTCTTGATGAATTGACTAATGTCTTATTTCCACATAAAGAGAGAATTATACAGATAATGCAGAAAAGAAAGAGAATAAATGAACGAGAGGGAACAGGGTGACAGAATGTTCTGCACTAAGAGAAGAGCTGCAGCTGTCCTTACCTGCTCATGGTGTTCGATTCCCATACTGATGGTGTTGATCAGGATGGCGATCATGATGCCCCGGTTGAAGTACTTGCTCTCCACGATGCCCCACAGCTTCCTCCTCGTGTCGCACCACAGATCCTCGCACTGTTTCTTAGGATTACAGCCCCTTGCCCCGTCCTCGTCTTTCTTGCCCTTCTCATTACCACCGGCCTGTACCCCCTCCCTGTCCGTTTCCTCCACAGCGCCCTCCTCTGGCTCCCCACTGGTCGCACTGCGAACGGGTCCCACACCGTCAGTGAGTGACAGGGCCGCGGCGCACCGATGGCAGCCGTCAGATGCCGAGGCGGCGGTGAGGGCCATGGGTTGACCGGGTGCGGCGTGGTCAGGTTTATTACGGTGGGGACAGGGAGGACCTGAGATGGTGCAAAATGGAGGTTGTTGAATTGTTGAAGTAGTTAAACCACGCATCTAATACCGTCTTCAAATATGAAATGTACATACCGTGCCGCAGCACTGCTCTCCTCTCACGTCCTTCTCGTCCATTGGCCTTCCTCTCCCTCCCTCCTCCTCCTCCCCTGCCTCTTCCAGCGCCCCGGAAGCCGCGAGGTTTCCCCCGCAGGGTGTTGAAGAGGGCCACGGTTTGTCTCCGGGCCTTGCGGATACAGTGGCAGACCAGCTGGAAGAGCGCTTCGTAGCAGTCCCCGGGTTCACTGCCGAGGGTGGAGGAGGACGAACACCGAGCCCTCTGCTCCTGCATCAGCTGGTGCTCCCGCTGCTTGGTCTCTGAGAACTGGGTGGCGATGACGACCAGGCACAGGTTGATCATAAAGAAGGAACCGACCTTAGGTGGATAAGAGGCAGGAAGAGAATTAGAATGGTTGAATGGTGCTCGAGTGCCGTTTCATATTCTGTCCACTGCCGAGTATGAGCTTAAGTTCCCAGTGTGTTTTAAAACGTCACCATTTCCTGACTTGTAAAGGCGGCTTTAGATTTCCTGTGATTCTAATCAGACTTTTGCTCAGTGAGCCTTTTCTTAGGGGTAAAGTTTGTGTCCTACTGAGGAAGGGGATGAGTTACACAGCTCAGATCACACGCACACGCAGCTCAACTCTCTCAGTGATTTAAAGATAACACTTTTTATAGTAATTGTGCGTCAGCATTGTCTGACTGCCTGGATCTAAAGGGCTTATCACCCAAGGAGGTTCACAAGGACGCTTTGATTCAGTCAGATCGGAGGTAATTTTATTCACACAACACTTTGGGTGAAATGTCATTTGTCTAAAATGATCTGAACACAAAGCCAGCTGGTAAACACACAATTATTTTGGTATCATCTGCAAAACTTGGCATGAAATTGTCCTAGAGCCATATTTTAATATCTGTTAGAGGTGAATGTCTGCCATCGTATAACAATAAGGCTTGAAGTCATAGTAGTTGTAGTACCACAGTAGTAGTAAGTAGTTAGTAGAATAACGAAAACACTTTGTTTCTTTGTGTTGAAACATTGAGAAATGCAATAACTCAACTCGCAACTCTGTGACCTAAATACTTCTCCCACCGAAGAAGAGAAGGAATCCCAGAAAAACAGACATCCTTTGAAAATAAAATGGAAAGGGGGTAATCTGAGAATTTCTGGCGGAGTATTCTGATCACATGATGTTTGTGGAATGGATATTAGGTCTTCAAATGCCATCACACTGACATGAGGGAGAGCCCAAAGACGGTTCGACGCTGTTGTTGCTTACATTGTGTATTTAGTGGCAGAGGGACCTGATTTCCATTTCACTTCTTTGTAGCTCGTGTGAAAGAGTTGTGTCGTTTCCTTCTCCCGTTTCTTCTGACATTTGAATCTCTGCAGGTGGTTGTGCTCTCTCTCTGGTGAACTGAGTCTGTCACTGCTCGTTATACACACTTCTTTTTACAATACTCCTTAAAAGTTCCAGAACATTTCAGAAGTTTCAAAGCTAACGAGGGGCAAACAATTTATCCTAAGTAACACATTTGACCACGAGGCGGACGCTCATGATTCGTTAAAATGCTCGTGGTCGGAGAAGATTGAGCGATGCAGCTGAAACCTGAGCTTGAGAATGGCTATCCTTGATTAATAATGAAACAGCTGTTAGCAAAAGAAAGTCGTGTGAGACTTAGAGCAATGTTGAAAGTCCGGGAACAGAAAGGTCAGTCTCTCATTCATCAGCTCTTCCTGTTCCCGTTGAACCTGGTCCTGTGCCTCGTCGTCTGCTGAAGAAATAACGAGGCCAAGCTTTTGAACCTCTCCTGCAGCGATACCTTAAACCTTTATTAAGAATTATTTCTCCGTGTCAGAAAAAACTCAAAGGTATTTGCCGTCTTGCATGTTTAACTTCCTCACTTCTTGCTCCCTTGGTGTTTTTTAGGCTCTGACATGGACATAAGAAAGACAGAGAAAAAGAGAGAGGAAGAAAAACAAGGGAAGGTCACCGAGAGAGAAGCAGCGCTGATGTGGAAAAAGAGGAGGAGAGGGGAAGCGGGAAGCCGGAGAGGGGGATGAAGTCTAACGCTCTCCGGGCTGCGATCAATACTGATTGTGGAGCCTGATAACCCCCTTGTGCTCTCCATCTGAACCCTGGTGACAAAGACTGTGGATAAAGTGTGCGTGTGCAGGCGAACACACAGAACGTGTGCGTGTCTGTGTGTGTCTGTGTGTGTCAGTGTGTGTTTTTGTGCGCGCTGCTCGTCATCGATCCAGCGCTCCGGTCAGACTGGACTCTCAGACTGAAAGGAAGGCAGCGAGTCCCAGCAGCCCTTCAGCGCCCTCACTGCTCCCATCAAATATTTATACTCACACTCTGCTGGAGCCACTGAAATACAATTAGATCAGAGTGTGTGTGAGTCTGTGAGTGTGTCGTTTTTAGCGTTTGCAAGCAGAGTGACAAAACGCCTGTGTGTGGGTGTGTGTGTGTGTGTGTGTGTGTGTGTGTGTGTGTGTGTGTGTGTGTGTGTGTGTGTGAGACTCGGCAAAGAGAATGTGTAGATGACAGCGAGCGGAGAGTTTGAGGCTCAGCAGGGGAAACAGAGACGGGCCCCGAAGTTTTACTAAGAATTGAAATGAATCCTCAGCACCGCAGCTCCTCTGATCAATATTTCCTAACAAGGAATCCAATAAATGTGCAGGGAGCGGCTGTGTCTCAAGTGGTCCAAGTGGTAGAGCAAGTGGTCCACTAATTAGACGGTTCGTGGTCAGATCCTCCAGCCGGAGTGTTGAAGTGTCCTTGGGCAAGGCACTGAACCCCAAGTTGCCCCTGATGGCCGTGCTGTTTGTGTGTGAATGGGATGTATGAGCAGTGGTCCAGACATTTGTTAAGTATAACAAACAACATACTGTAACAATATCGTGGGATGAAAAAGAGGCGTCTTCCACGTAGAAAATGCAGACCCAGCTTTTGGTGATAACAGCCGATGCCGGTGTCAATGTGCTGTCTACATAAACACGTGATTTCTGTAGAAGAAAACGTCATGTTGTGAACACATGTAACCTGGGCGATCTTCTGCTGTGTACGTTCTTCATTTGTTCTAATTCAGAGGTCAATAAAAGCACATTCCTACCATGTGATATGGAAGGGTGTCAATCGAAACCTCTCCTGAGTTCACAGAGTTCTCTAGAGGCTTTGAACTCCATCTAACTCATTGTTTTCCTTCCACAGGGCTAATGAATGAAAGGAACAAAATGGATAAAATTTGCTAACATCCTAACAAGCTCATTTGCAGTGACAGCAGGCGGCTGTTTTAAAAACCGATGAATCTACAGAGCACGATGTCCCCGGCTCCGAACTGCAGCTACGCCTCTAACAACTGCTGGGAAAAGACATTTCAACAGCGAGCAGCTATAGAATGAGATATTTTGTGATGTTTTCAACAGGGAGGTTTTACAAAGTCCCATCTCTGCGTGTGACACTGAGGTTACAGCTACAAGCCTCCAGCTATACGAGTACATCTACTAATGCTCAACGTCCTCAAACACCAGCTACTGGGTCAGTGGTGGGTTGTAGGGATGAGTTTGATTTACCGGTTCCATCTGGATCTGGGTCCAGGTGGACAAAACACCCAGATTCATTAAGCTCCAAGGTCGACGAATCCCTAATCGAGTGGTTCATAATCCTCTGTTTAGTCAGTCGCTCCGACAGAACAGACACACAACCTGATTGTAAATACACACTAAAGCACAGGGACGATGGACAAACATGGCAGACCAGCTTTAAGCGCTGTAAAGTCAACACCACCAGTGAGGGACGTGATGGTTTCGCAGGAGGCTTCACAGTGAAGCTGTTTAATGTCCGTCATGCTGGAGACGCCTCAGGTGCCCTTCAGGTAATGTCAGCTGCAGCTTACATACAAAAAACATCCGCAGTTTAATTAGAGGATGTTCCCTTGATGATATTTTCATATGATTTAATTAATATTTGTTTAACTGTGCTGAATGTTTGGTCCGTCTGTGTCTCCTGCAGCTGGGAAGCGAATGACTGTGACACAGCAGAGATAATATCTGTGGAAATACACTTCACACTTAACCATATTGTTAAATATTAAATTAGTATAATTTTGTCCTGATACACGTGTTGCTGTGTTGAGGGAAATAAAAACATTTGTAAACGATTATTTGCATAATTTTCATTAATTAACCTCATTAACCACCAAACAAACCACTTCGATAACTGGATTCAGATTCTATCAAAGGCCATTGAACCCCATTTCTAAGAGGTTGTTTAGAACTGTAATTAAGATCCAATGAAGAGCTGGAGCTCATGGATGTAGCCTATTTAATTTAATTTAAACAGAATTTTGTGCATTATACTCCTTTGTCACATCCCAGGGTCATTGATGGATCTTCTGTATCAGATGCTTAATAGACTTTGTGGGAATAGCACATTATTAATTAAGATCAGAAGTCTGTGTCCGTATCTATTATATAAAGATGGATGACGTGACTGTTCCCAAAATGTGAATCCAAAGTGTCTGTATAGGTCTTAACCCTGCCTCCTCCATGTTAGAGTATTGGACGTGGACCAAACTAATAAAGTTACTTCTCAGTGTTCACGGTTCTGATGAGTTTGGTTTTAATTAGTTATTTGATGATGTAAAAACGAGGTGAAACATCATGATTGACAACTGAGACAGTGTATGGGTGGATTCTGGGTCCATCCCCCTGATCGGTCTATTTTGTCTTCATTTCTGTATCGTGGGAGGAGGTGGAGACAGTCTGATGAACGTTAATACCAGGTATCAGCAAAGGGTGGTGCATGGCGGCCTAGTGTCAAATCAAGAGGCGCACCACACTGCAGTTCCGTAACAAAGCAGGTGGAAGCTGGTATTTCTGGATGTTAAACCTTAATTCCTCGGGACTGAGCTATTTTCCATGCAAAGCCTTTAATTCCACTGAGTCCTTTTGTCTAAACTGCTCCACATGACGTTAATCAGCACAGAGCAACAGCTTTAGCTCTCTCCATCTTTATCGCACTTTTTTCATCTGTCTCGCCATCTGTCTCTCACAGTTTTCATCTCGCTTCCTTCTTGCTCTCGCTCGTATCACTCGCTCCTCGTCCAACGCCGCCTCTCTCTCTCTCTCTCTCTCTCTCTCTCTCTCTCTCTCTCTCTCAGTGCAATTCAATTTCACACACCTAATCTGCATGAATGCAACGTGAGTGAAATTGACAAAGCAACTCGAATACAAACCTCTTGTCTCCTACCCTGTCTCTGTGTCTGTCTCTGTCCCTCCCCCACTTCCGTCGCTCCACAGGACACGTCTCTGGAGTCCTTACAAACTGAGGAGAGGAGGATGCTGCACAGACTGTTGAACTTCAGCTCCACAACTTCCGAGACAAACAGTGGATCACTTTCAGGAGATTTCCTCAGCCCCACTGTGACAGTGGAGACGCAGCGTCCTCATCTCCACAACCAGCTCCGAGGTCCAGAGACGTCTCCAGCACACATCCAGCCTTGCTGAAACTTTAGCTGGTGTCACTGGTTCTGACGCTGCTGCCCCAGCAGAGCAAATCAAAGAAACTCTGTCAGGTAGACTGTATATTAAGATGGACGACATGTCTCCACTTCCTCTCCAATAT
Source organism: Hippoglossus hippoglossus (assembly GCF_009819705.1). Lineage (NCBI taxonomy): Eukaryota > Metazoa > Chordata > Actinopteri > Pleuronectiformes > Pleuronectidae > Hippoglossus > Hippoglossus hippoglossus. Next base: position 26,732,941 of record NC_047151.1, on the reverse strand, counting down.
CTAGAAATGAAGCCAAAATATGCTGGATACGAGCGCGGCCATCTTGTGGCGATGCTGCCAATTTGTGCCAGTGTTTGCACAGAAGTGATCGGGGGATGGGGACATGGTAGAAGTCCAACCAGGACAAGTGCTCGACAAATCCTGAGTCAGTCTCTGCTGTCAATCAAGGCGTTTCATGCTTCCTGAAGAACGTACAACAACAATGAAAGAACAACCTAAACTGACAGAGACCATCTAGCTCACTGTGAATTTTTAGTGCGCTCCATGTCCCATCCACTAACATGGAAGAGGAGGAATGTTATGCCGTCACGTCGTCCATCTTAAGACACAGCGTCATCACAAGTCCAGGAGGTTGTGGATGCATCGACCTGCAGGAGCCTCTCCTCCATCAGGACGAGCTGGAATGTGACACCGTGCTCAGTGACGTTTAATTTTAAGAACAAGTTGATTAAAAGTCTCCTCATAAGACTCAGTGAGACGAGGACAGGCAGAGATATGATCTTTCAACATGAGAACAGCAAAAGACTTTCCTTGAAACATGTTGTTACAAAGCCGACAAGAGACTGAGACTGAAAAATCACACATGCAACAGCTGCAGCGAGAATCGTGCCACGATACTTAGTCTAAATCCAGATGAATAACAACACATTCATCTCGAGAAACACTGCACAGTGGAGATGTGTTTAAATTCTTACAACTCAGTTGACTTTGAAAGCATCGAAAAAACACCATGTCCATAAACTGCACATCCATAACACCAGCTGCAGTGATGGACAGTTGTTGTGGTCAGGGTCTCACTTTGCATCGAGCACCACGACCCTTCAGGTTACAACTTTCAACGCAGACTTTCATCTGTACTTGAAACACAGTTAAATATCCTCTGCTGCCAAACGTGGTTTCCTGCCAGCAGCAGCAGGTGTTGCTGGTTGTTTGCCAAGAGCTTCAACAATCGTGTGTTGCAACACGAGAGGTGAGATGAGGCCTCAGAGCAGCATCATCCTCCCGTGCTGACCCGAGGGCAGCCTGCATGCTACAGTGACTCACTAACACAGAGTGGTTCTACGAGATGGGAAGAGATGGAGCTCGGGGGTTAGCATCAGATCAGAGGAAGAAAAAGAAGTGGTAGGAAAAGAAGCCAAATAAGAATTAAGGGCTAGTGATGCTAATGTGGCTACAGCACCTGAGAGATTAATGCTAAGTATTTATGATTATTTCTGTCATTTAATGCTTTTCTCATCACACTGAACAGACTTTTCTACAATGGCAGGAAGTGTTTTTATTAGTTTGAATGCACCGTGTAAAGTACAAAAACTTTGTATATCCTAAATATACTGCAGAGTGTAAACTTCCCTTGCATGAATACTACATGATTCTGAACGTAGGGGGACGGTACGACCCTCTGATGCTGGGATCAGTGATTCTGCTCCAAATCCACTCCCTGATTTCAAGCTGACACTCAAGTCCGCCGCCAGCTTTCTTTTCTCTTTATCAATCCACTCGTACGTCCGTCCCTCTCTCATCCCTCTCTGGTCCCTCTCTCGTCCCTCTCTCGTCCCTCTCTCATCCCTCTCTCATCCCTCTCTCGTCCCTCTCTCATCCCTCTCTCATTCCTCTCTCGTCCCTCTCTCATCCCTCTCTGGTCCCTCTCTCGTCCCTCTCTCATCCCTCTCTCATTCCTCTCTGGTCCCTCTCTCGTCCCTCTCTCGTCCCTCTCTCGTCCCTCTCTCGTCCCTCTCTCGTTCCTCTCTCGTCCCTCTCTCATCCCTCTCTGGTCCCTCTCTCGTCCCTCTCTCGTCCCTCTCTCATCCCTCTCTCATTCCTCTCTCGTCCCTCTCTCGTCCCTCTCTCGTCCCTTTCTTGTCCCTCTCTCATCCCTTTCTCGTCCCTTTCTCGTCCCTCTCTAATCCCTTTCTCGTCCCTCTCTCGTCCCTCTCTCGTCCCTCTCTCGTCCCTGCTGCTCTTCCACCCTCTTCATCACTCACCGTATTTCCTCCATGCTTTCCATACCACCTCTCCATCTATACCTAAACCTCTTCGCTCTATTCTCACTCTCGTTTCGTCATCTTTTTCCGTTTCCTACTTCTCTTCCTGTCCTCAGCCACTTCCTTCCTTTCCTCCTGCTTCCTCCGCACCTCAGTGATGTTTTCACACCGAAAGGCATCAGTGATATCGGCTGTAGTGAGGCAGGTTTAGCTGCTCGATGTAGCAGTGTGGGAAAGCGTCCTGTTATGTGTGTAAATGAATTATCCGTGCATTTCCGCGTGACTGGGAATAATGAGTCGAGCGACAGATATATGAATGATGCTCAGGATACTGCTCAGCAAGAAGAAAAGGGGGGGGGGGGGGGGGGGGGGGGGGCTGAAATGAAGGCAGTAGGGGAGTGGATGAAGGGAACCAGGAGATAAAAGGAAAGAGAGGAAGAAAGGAGGTTAAGGAAGCGAGTGACACACAGAGAGTGAGGCGGAGATGAGGAAGGGAAGGAAGGGAAGAAGTGTGCACGCGTACAGATGCCGGGAGAAGAGGAAGAGAGGTGCAGTGATTGATGGAGTCAAAGGAGAGGAAGAGAATAAGGAACGGAGAGAGTGTTGACGAGACAGGAGGAGAGGAGAAGAGAGGCGGCTGTGTCTGAATCTGAAGGCAGGCAATTAAAAGTGTAATAAAAAAAACAAAACAAGGCAGCCCCTGGGTTAGAGAAGTAACTGGGACTGGCAGTCATGCTGCATTATGATAACAATTACAAACACACACACACACAAGAACACGCACCACACGTACACCCATCTCAGCACACACACACAGAGAAGCTGGAATTAAAGTGTTTTATCTGAACAAAAGCAGGATTCTTCAGGGATTTAAGCTTTTCACTGTGACACTGACATCCCTCTGAGTGTGTGTGTCTGTGTGTGTGTGTGTGTGTGTGTGTGTGTGTGTGTGTGTGTGTGTGTCTGTGTGTGTTTGACTGAGTGAGAGAGGGAGAGGGAGAGAGAGAGAGCAAGAAGGGTGACAGCGTTTATTTGCAGTCATCTGTAGCATGGCAACAAAAACAGGAAATGTAAAAATACGCAGGTTTGGAAAAAATGCAGCATCTACAACTTCACTGGATTTACTTGTGTGTATGTACTTGAGTGTGTATTCATGTGTGTTATCGATGTTTACCAGCATCTGAGTGATATGATATTTTACATATGTCTTTCTTTCTCTCAGGATCATGAAGATTTTATCCATCTCATGTTCAGAGATAAAATGTTGATTAAACTTAAGTTTCTTACATGTGTTTTTTCCATATCATGATGAATACAGATGTGTTATTTGTGTGTGACTCACAATGATGAGCAGGATGAAGTAGATGAAGTTGTAGAAGGAGTGTGCGTCCATCACATAGTACATGATCTCCACCCAGCCCTCCAGAGTGATCACCTGCAGGCGAGGAAACACAGTGAGAGTGGAAACTCGAGGGTATGAAAAGAAAAGCAAGCAGTTTGGTCGTTAGTGTGTTCACGTGCTTCTACTCGCTCCAGAAGTCCCACCTGAAAGATGACGATCCAAGCGTAGGCGATGTTGTCGAAGTTGATGGCTCCTTTGTGGGGGTTGCTGTGTCCGGTGTGACACCTGGTGTAGTACTGGTTCCAGTTGACACACAGCCCGGCTACACTCACGCTGCCATTGGCCAGAGGCTCGGGGCTCAGGCCCAGCGACTGGCGGTACAGGGCGTCGTCTTTGTCCAGGCAGCACGTCCGGCCCCCCTCGCGGCGAGCCGGGACGTCCGTGCAGGACATGATGCCGTTGTCGACCGGCAGGGAGCAGATGAAGGGCCGCTCGTCATCCTCGTCAGCCATGTAGTAGGGTCGAGGTAGATTGATGCCTGTGGAGCTGGAGACAGAAAGTGGTGGAAACTTTGGGTAAATTCAAATAAGTTGAACGGGAAGAGCTAGAGGGAGAGAGGTGATAGGAGGCAGGTACAGATGGTATAAGTACACATAATCTCCCACATGACTCCATTTAAAAACATGGAGACGTGTTCATTCACGCTCGTTTGCCACGGCAGCTTTAGACAGAAGAAAACCTCTCGTCCTTCATGGCTGTTTCCAGCACTTTAGTGGGTGTGAGACTGGAACTGAAGGGATAAAACATAATGATGATGGACAGAGAAATGAGAGGAGGAAATGACACAGAGACAGAGAGTGATGGACAGACGAGAGAGAGAGAGAGAGAGACAGTTAATGACCAGTCTCACAACAACACAGCTTCCCAGACTCCAAACTGATTCAATCAAACTAAGACACGTGCGGGCAAATGCAAGATGTAATTAAAGTTTTCGTTTAGATACGTTTATCAATCAGAAAGAAAAGGTTACTTAACACACAGCAATGTGGCATAACAGGTCAGGTACACACACACACACACACACACACACACACACACACACACACACACACACGCGCACACACACACACACACACACACACACACACACTGCTCTTGATATCATTTATTGTATTTTACTGGTGTAGTAAACTTGGCAAAATTGTATTTCAACGCTTTGTCAACACTGTTATTTGAAATGTTCACGCCAATAAAACACTATTGAACTGAATTGAACTGAAATGTGTGAGAGAGAGAGGGAGAGAAAGAAAGAGAAAGAAAGAGAGAGAGAGAGAGAGAGAGAGAGAGAGAGAGAGAGAGAGAGAGAGAGAGAGAGAGAGAGAGAGAGAGACAGGGAGAGAGAGAGAGAGAGAGAGAGAGAGAGAGAGAGAGGGAGAAAGAGAGAGAGAGAGAGAGAGAGAGAGAGAGAGAGAGAGAGAGAGAGAGAGAGAGAGGGAGAAAGAGAGAGAGAGAGAGAGATGATGACAGGTCCGACTGTTCAACCCACACCTTCACCCCATCAATAAAGGCCTCGACCAATTCCTTTGCTCCTGATCTTGTATTTCTTCAACCACAAGCTTATACACATAAAACATATAGAATATATATATTGTGACGACGACTTTCAGGGATTTAGGAATAAACGCCGGATAAATAAATCTGCTGAGCTGTGAAATGTGTTAAGACTAAAATCTATGTTTTCCTTTGAATATTGTTAAGACTAAAATCTATGTTCTTCTTTGAATATGTGTCTGTGAAGATGGCAATGAAACTGAACTAAACAAGTGCAGTATGTTAGACAGGGGTGGGGGCAGGGGCAGTTTGGGCTGAATCTGAATAGGTGGGAAAATGTGTGGCCTTCACATAGTGACTGATAGTAGCCGTTGCTGGCTGGTTTTAATCTTGAAGTTGATTGTTGTGTGTGTGTGTGCGTCACATCGCAGTTCAGTCTTGCACCTGTCTGATAATGCCTGTTTGAGAAGACTGTACATCTGTGGCAGACAATACACTGTACTTTAACTTGTTCTCATACCTAACTTACTATATTACAGCATAAACTCCATTAGCTTTATTTCAAAAATCACACATAGATGAATGCACTGTTTTCTTAAAAAACTGTGACATACCCTTAGAAAGAATTCAAGCAGCGGCCACTAGGGTCTGAAGGACAGATAGGAACATGTGCATGCCATACTGAAAGCTCACAAGCTGTCAGCCGATTCAAGGCTTGTTTTAAAACACCAAACCAAACACTGTCAGAATGTGAAGATTTGTCCCAGCTACTGTCAAAGGAGGGACGAAACTGGGAGCGGCTCCTCATCATTGGCGAATTCCAGTGCCTTGAGGCTGGGACCAGCCTGTGCACTAGCCACGTGACTCCCCCTCCTGCTGAAGTTCTACCTATTATTATAAATATTGCACCCACCGTCCGCTCGGGGCGACTCTTGACTTCCCTGGCGGTATTAGGCGGCTTGCGGGTTGTACGTTGAGTGCCCATAGCTATGTAGTAGCTGTTCATTGCTTCTAAATAAATACTTTTTTGAACCAGACCGACTCTACCATCTCTACCTAAGGAAAAAAGAACACGACAAATGCCGACAGTAAATGAATACAACACTTATCTTTGTAAAATGAGTTCAAGTGGGAGCCACGAATTAAACTTCTGCTTTTCAAAGATGTTGGACGGGAAACAGCCTGATACGAGCGGAGGGAGCGAGGGAAGCAGAGGAGGAAGCACGACAGGAAGACGTGTGAGAAAGCAAATGGAAAGATGGAAGGAGGAAATCGGAAGAGGATGGAACGAGAACAACAAAGTTGAATGGCACATAAAGAAAGAAGGGAGGTTACACAGGACAATACAAAGCAAGACAAGAAAAACAAAGAAAACTACGGGAAGCTAAAAAAGAAAAAGGAGTGAGGGTGTTTTTCCTCGTAATTACAAAAGGAGCAAGGTTGAGGCTAAAGAGGCCGAGCATCTGTGAGACGGCTCTTTAATCTGAGAGTGGGCTGCTATTTAAAGGGCAGACGGCAGAAAGAGATACGGATGAATACCGATGTTGGTTAGCAATTACGTCCGACCTGGTATTTGAGGAGGCTCGATGGAGGCGGCGTCAGGCTCTTTCTCTCTGTGTATTGTGCTGCACTGAAAAGAAGCTATTATCAAGCTCACTGACCTGAGGAGCTGTGCAGGCGTCTGTTGTTAGGGGGGGGGGGGGGGGGGGGGGGGGGGGGTAAGGTTTATAGGGAAGCTCTGGATTTCTTGTGACCTGGTCTCTATTTCCTCATCTTTGTTTCCACCCACATCATATGAATTGATTATGGACAAAACCTCCTGAGCTGCATCACGGCAGAAACATCCTGACATGTCGGAAATACTGTAAGTACTTGAATTTCTGGTTCCGCCAACACGTACAAGCTACATAATTATTTCTATAGACTCACATTAGGTCACTGTGACATTCGACCACTGAAATCTAGTTAATCTAGTTCATCAAGGGAAAATTCAAGAGGCCAGAAACATGGTTGTGTGATGTTTTGTAATCTGTGAGTAAAATAAAATTTGGGCCAAATTTGAAACGATTCTCTCGAAAAGTTCTTAGGAGACAAAAAAAATGGGTTTTGTGCGGAAGAGGAAGAATCCGTCTCAGTCCGTCCAAAGTTTCACAAACAAACAATCCACCCGTCTCCTCCTCTGCAGCTAATTGAGTCCAAACATTGTTAGGAGGCCAGACGCACTCAGAAAGTGAGTGAGTGGAGCAGCAGATGAGGAGAATGTCAGCAAAACGCCTCAGACATAACAAGTTAGAGCAACTTTTTAAAGGCTGAGCTGTGGAGCGTTAGTTCTAGTGCAACATTTAGTGAAGACTAAAACCGCGTTAAACAACAAACAAACAAACTTTAGGGGCCCATGTCCTTCCACCAGGTTCTGTGGAAATCCAAAGACGTTAACTCAGCAAAGAGATGGTTTCTGGTCTTTCACATGTCGGCTTCACACGCAGCACATTGTGTGTCCGGATGAACATTACAGTGTGTGTCTGCATGAATGAACAACATCTGATCTCCTGTTGATCGCCAGTGTGCTCTGCTGTTTGGCTTTTTATCTCATTGCTGAACCAGAGGCCTGAGAACGGCGAGTGTGCATCAGGAAAAAAAAGAAAAAGTGACCATCCACCCACTTATTCTCCTCAAATCTCCACCGCCGCACGTGACACGGCCACAAATCCAGCGACGGCAGATATCGCAGTCACAAACTTTGCACGTTGAAATTGACTGAAATTCACTCAGGTGGGTCAGGACATCCCACGATTACATCTCATCTCTGAGTTGGTTACCATGGCGATGGCCCAGCCCAACAGCTTGAGCAGCATCCAGCTCCGACATCCTGCGGATTTCCTCTCCCCGGGCAGACTCCCAGTTATTGTCTGAGCCCGTGTGCCTTCCCTCTGGTCTTAGCTGTTCCCTTAATCAGAGAGATATTTGGGAACAAGCAGCACCTGCTCACATCGCCGTTTTCCTTTTGCTTTCTACCAGGGGTCGTGAGGACAATTATCATAATTCAAGGCTGATGAGCGATCAGAGGTGATTAACAGATATCGCACTTCCAGAGTTTAACATACAGCTGAAGTGAAATGCATTCTGGGAAACACGAGAGCTTTAAACTGAGATCAAAACACTTTGATACACGCGACAAAATAACTATTGTTTTTTAAATCCCCTTGTCTCGTCTTCTTATCTGACAAGTTGGTCTATGGTTGCTAATATGTAAATGTGGATTTGGAGAACGATTCCTGCGACGCGCTAATTATGGGGAAAATAGAAACAAGTGTTCAATTACTACTCTCCAAAGTAATGAATTGATGTTAATTGCAGAGCTGTATTCTTCAGTCTCTCCGTCGGGGAACAGCAGGTCAGCTGAACACTTCAAGAAATGTTAAATTCATCTTGAACCGAACGTGCAGTTCATCAGATGGAGGAAACAGTTTTAACTGGAGTTAAAGGGGGTTTCCTCTGAAAGGGATTTCTTATTAATTAAACACAACTAATCATATTTTTCAATATTGGTCTCTGTGTTATTTATAATCTGCAATGAAGTACCCTACAGGAACTTATTAAAATAATATAGACTAATAAAGAATTATCTATTATCTGTATACCTCGAAGTTTTGAGGGTTTGGTTTATCTTGCATTGTTTTGTATTTAACTGTAAACTGGGTTCTGTCTACTGGAATAATGTCACCAACATATAAGCAAAAACATATAGACTGTATAGTATATAAAGTTAAACATGACAGCCTCCTCCATGTTCTTGAAGTTTGTTTTTAATTAGTTATTTGATTATATAAAACAGGGTGATGATATGTCATGATTGACAGGTGAGACTGACTCGTGATTGGTCGACTTCGTGTACGGGCAGGACGACTCTACTGTTTGTACAACAATGACTTTGAGGCTCGTCATTCTTTATTTAAAGTCTATAATCGAACATGACAGCAAACATGAAGAAGAAATGCTTTTGTAATTGTGATCCTCTCTCTGGGTTAAGATCCCTGAGAACCTGATTCATGTCACAGTCCTCTGGGTGTTTGCATTGCTCACTTTTTAATGTAGATAAATACTGAAAAGAATAAAGACACAGTTCTTCAGAATCCTTTGTGTATTCAATGTGAAAACTATTGCAAATATCAATAATTATCATTATTTATGAAACAATTCAATTGTAGCTCTTGTGATTTAAAACTTGAACCATTTCAAATTGCAGTTGAGTTTTCTGGATAAAAGTTGTAGGAGGTTGACATTTGAGTGACAGCGGCCGGTTCAGCTCCTGTGCACAAACACATGCAGACACACACTCTGACACACACACACACACACACACAGAAACACACAAACAGGAGAGTGAATCCCTGCGCTGCCGAACAACTCGAGCAGAGTGTGTAGACGTAGCTCAGCCTGAACCAGCAGCAGCATTTGCACTCGTCTGATTTTGAAGTGACATGACAGAGGAGTAATTGAATTTCTGACACTTTAACCAAAACAAACAGCCCAGAGCCACTGAGACACAGAACATCAGAGCAACACAACGCTATCACCACAACAAAGCTCTCACGCATGCAGCGGAATACGATTCCAGCCCAAAGGAAGGGGAAATGGAGAAAAGATACAAGAAGCATTTAAAAAGAAACGTGCGTGCAGTTGTCAGACTGTAAAGGTTAGAGGTACAGTACATTAGCATCCTACAGCTCAGACCTTTTCCAAATATACCCTGCAGAGGATATTCAATTGTGTGTATCGGTGGGGGAGATGTGTGCATGCATGAATGCGCATTGTATGTTCAAGGGAAAATGTGCGTCTGTGCACGTGCACAGCAGGGAATTGGTTTTAACGTTACTTGTCATGTGCACAGGTGCTTTGCCAACGTGTGTGAGGGAACAGGAAAGTTTCTTTTCTTGGAACAACACAGGGAAACAGATCAGCAGCTTCATCTTCTTGAATGAGCTCAGCAGCGGATTCGGTGAAACTGAGCGTGGTTTCTTTTCCCGCTGCACAGCTTGAGGTCTCGGCCTCGCGGAGAAACCCGATAACTCCTGAGCGGAGCTGCAGGGGAGTCGTTCGGGACAAAAGTAACACCGATGTAAAAATAGTTGGAAAAGTCGAATATCTCACACATGAATGAGCAGGAGTTCTGACCTTAATAAAACAGGCCGGAGATAAATATATATAATTATTAAGTGTAGATTAAATACTGACAATGATGAGATGTACTTTTTAAATGATGTTAAATCATGGAAAAGAATAAAAACAATATATAAAATGGATATAGAATGAAAATTTGAGCTTTGTACATATGTAAACTCTGTGCTCCTGCTACCTTAAAATCCATTCACACACACAAGCAAACACCTTAAATCTGCGGGTGAACTCAAGAAACTCAAATGTTTATTATATTATCAATGTGCCACATTAAGGTCGATATCAGAGGCTGCGTTCAGTCGACGGATGACATCAAATGTTAATGTTCAAACGCCCAAAAAGTCTCAGTTTGTGATTATCTGACGAGGACTTTCTGTACAAATATAAATTAAGAATCTTGTCCATCAGGAGCAAAGTCAAAAGTTGTTTTAAACTCCAAAAACTTCTATATTGTAGCTTCGAGGTTGGTGTAGAAGGAAACTATTATAAAATGTCCGTTACTCCTTCACGGTCATAAGATTCTCTCTTCTCTTTTTCAAACTATTTCGTTACCTGATTCGTGGCACATTGAGAAAACCGTCAGCAGCCATCTTGGTTTAACGAACATGCAGCGGTTGTGCTCTCCGTTATTTTATCAATCGCGTCGCTGCTGCTGAGATAAATATTTGTGATTTGCCCGACCAGCTTCAGGACGGGTGGATCGATTCTGAATGGAAGGTGGAACAGACACCTGCGCTAAAAAACACTGTTAGAGATCAGACAGAGGGAAGCAGAGGTCTGTGTGTGTGTGTGTGTGTGTGTGTGTGTGTGTGTGTGTGTGTGTGTGTGTGTGTGTGTGTGTGTGTGTGTGTGTGTGTGTGTGTGTGTGTGTGTGTGTGTGTGAGAGTGAGTGTGTGTGTGTGCACACCTTTATGCCTGACTGGGGACTGACTCGGAGATAATTATATTTGCACTTTGCAAATTTCGGTCGGCAATCAGCCTCATTATATCAGCACTATCAGAGAGAGAGAGAGAGTGAGAGAGAGAGAGAATTATTTAGTTTCTCTCTCTCTCTCTCTCTCTCTCTCTCTCTCTCTCTCTCTCTCTCCCTCTCTCTCTCCCTCTCTCCCTCTCTCTCTCACTCTCTCTCTCTCTCTCTCTCTCTCTCTCTCTATCTCTCTCTCTCTCTGTCTCTGTCTCTCTCTCTCTCTCTCTCTCTCTCTCTCTCTCTCTCTCTGTGTGTGGCTCTCTCTCTCTCTCTCCCTCCCTCCCTCCCTCCCTCTCTCTCTCTCTCTCTCTCTCTCTCTCTCTCCCTCTCTCCCTCTCTCTCTCTCTCCCTCTCCCTCTCCCTCTCTCTCCCTCTCTCTCTCTCTCTCTCTCTCTGGTTTTATCAGTAAATTGATTCGACGATGTAATTAATCTTCTGGTCACACTGAGGGAGGGCAGGTAATGTGAGGAGGGACGACAGACTGACCCGTGAACACACACACGTAGCTGTAGCCTGTCGTTTTAAACTCGTAATCACTTTTTCATCAGCGTATTATCGGTTAATTAAAACCAAAACTGGAAAGAAATGGAAATTCTCTCATGACATAACTTTGTTCGGACTCAGAAAGCAAAAACATCAGACACACAAACAGCAGAGAAACATTCGACACACTCCCTTCAGCTTCTTCTTTCACACACAGACACACACACGTGGTGACTCACAGCGTGAAGTTCTCCTTCAGGTAGCAGCGGTTCCTCAGCAGCCCCGCCCACAGCTGCACGCCGATGATGCCGAAGATGAAGAAGACGAAGAAGCAGAGCAGGAGGACGTTTCCCAGCATGGGCAGAGTGTCCAGCAGCAGGTTGACCAGGATACGCATACCTACAGACACACAAAGACATGTATCTCATCACACATGGCACAGTGTCGAGGCTCAAACCTCTGCTCTTCTCCTGAAGGGAATACAACCCGCAACCTTTAAATCAAGAGGCTGCAACTCGTTACTCATAACCAAGTAGATTAACCGATGTAAACCTAACATTTGAAGGGCTGGAGCACAAGTGAGCTGAACTTGTACTTGTTCCCAAAACTACATTTATGCAAATGATATTTTCTCAGTTTTAATTTCCTCTTGTGTGTTATGTGGTATCTTTTAAATGTAAAAATGTCAGTGCTCAGTCACGCTGCTCCCTGGAAACTCTCCAAACTAAACTCTGGACTTTTCTTATTTGTTCTACACCAAGGTTTATTTTGGTAACTCATCCAACTTCCACGTCCTTTTCCTCTTTTAGTGTTTTATCTTTTTAAGTGTTTTCAGGGCAGGTGCAATATTCAACTCACTTTTATTGTGCATTGTTTAACTGGGTCTTACACATGTGTGTAGTGTTTCTAGATGTTTGTTGCACAATGTACTGTTCTGCAGCTTCGGTAGCACTTTGGCCCAAGAAAGAATTTCCCCATGGAGACAATAAAGTTTATTTGATTTGAACATGTACAGTAAACTGAAGTATTTGTGTTAAAAGTAAACCTTTAAAACTGTGTCCTGCACAACTGAGGGGAGCCAATTGAAGAAAGTGTTATCTAACAAGGTGAATGGGCGAGAAGCTAAATCCAGATCATGTGTTCTTCACCAGTTTCCCAGATGTACTGAGACATTATCAGCTTCACTGGAGAGAGGAGAGTTGTTGTGATTGTTCTGTGTCTAACACCCAAACCTCAGAGAAACGTCAGCCAGTTGGAAATCTCCTCATCTTTCCACCTGACTACATCTCTTCTTTTTTTTTTTTTGGTCCCGCTCCTCCCACTGTCTTACTCGCGCAGATATTTATCACATTTCATTTCCATATAAGCCGTCGTATTAGCATAATTAGCTAATCAATGTCTAATCTCCACACTAATTGTGATCCCACGGCCCATTACATCGGCTCTGATCTCTATAAGGAAAAAACAAACCAGGGGTTAAACTCTATCTGTAGAGTCGATGGAGGATTGATGCAGCGTTTAGCTGACTAATCGGGGATAAGTGTCGCTGCTCCGAACTTCTCCCAGGGGCCTGCGACAAATAATGGGATGATGTGAAATGATTGGAGCTGAGGACGGAAGCTGCGAAGTCGCACAAACAGAAACACAAACGTTTGTTTTTAAAATACAAAACGCCAAATATGTAAAAAGTCAGCCATTAAAAAAGTCTGTTGTGCTGCATTTTAAACATTATGCCTGTTTTCCCATTCGATGCAACATGCACATCTCCCTTGTGGAGTTTGTGGTTTAGCAACAGTCTGCAGGCGTCGTCCAATCACAACTGGAGGACGCACATTTCTCCTGAGACCTTAAATCCCCCGTTAGAAGGTGATGCCAGGGAAATATATTAAATCTCTTTCCCCTTCTCACCCGTTTGGTATAAGCTCGTATGACCTTTGGTGAAACGTGTGCTCGGCCAAGTTTTTCTTCTTCTGATGTTAATATTGGATGATTTGTCGGCTGGTTTCCTTAAATAATTCACACCTGATTTACAAAGAAAATGTCAAATGAAACATTCTTATTGTAATTAATATCTCTCAATAACCCTTTAGCACAATATTTTCAATAACCGTGAATATTGGGTTAAACCTCACCGGAGAAATATGCAATGAATCGAGTAGGTTGATCTGAATTCAACTAAATTAAAGGGATTTGAAAGTGAACTGCAGCTGAAGTCTCCCTCGAGTTGGTGCCAGATATTATAAATCAACAGGAGCCAATTTATTTAGAAACATTTGAAAAAAAATCTTCCATCACAGTGACTGAGTCTGTTTGAAGATACAGACGCAAAAACACCCTCATGTGAAAACAGTTGAATCAACAGTAATATTAGTTTTTCAAAATGCAAAGTTGCAGAGTTACTCTCCGAGGAAACAACAAAGACAGAAGGTGAAGGTAAAACGATGCAGAGATTTAAAATTTAAAGTCTATAAAACAAAAAATGCCTCTTTATTAGAACAATAGCATTAACCTGGTTATTTGAAAATGAGATATTAACTATTCCTGACAGCGAGGACATGTTTGTTTTACATAAAAAAAAAAAAGCTTCTACAATGGTTCTAATTATCTGCAGGAGACTGTGGAAGCAGCTACAGGCGGGAGGAGCGAAGGAAAGGTGAGAGAGAGAATAAACAGAATATGAATCAGAAGACAGAAGTGGAAGAGGGAGAATCTGCTGACAACCGTCATCTTGGCTGCTGACGGCTGGCGTCTCCCACAGGGGGATTGTGGGTAATGTAATAAACAGGCCGAGTCCTTTAAGCTGTGGCCAGTGGGACTCAGACCTGGATAATTCCCATTAACGCCCCATTAACTGACTCTTCTGCTCACTTCGACACACACACACACGCTCGCCGATAACATGTGTGTGTCTGTGTGTGTGTCGGGATTGTGGCTTTGCAGCTGGTTGTGGTTGAGTGTCTGCATTGATTGTGTGCTGCGTTAGTGGTTCTGCCCGAGTGAAGCGTCGGTGGCTCCGTGTTTGTGTCTCAGCCGCAGCTCGGAGATCGAATTACCCCCGAGATGAGCTCCGTGGTAAATTGTCTTTAATAAAGGAGAGAATTGCTTCTTTATTTATCCAACAAACAAAGAGGAGTGAAACAACCGGCTCTTGGCAGCTGCAGCCGGCACGTTTGTTACAAACTGAGCTTTCTCATCCCTCGGGCTAATATAACTTAAAGGTCCCATATTGTAGAAAGTGACATTTTCATGGATTTGCTTTTATTCTGAAGCAGATCTTGGTTTTCTACCAATACTGCAAAAGAACAAAGACAAATCCGCAGAGAAAGAAACCGCTTTAAAGCAACAGCATGTAATGTTTACCGAGCAACAGCGCCCCCTGCAGCAACACATGGTGATTCATTCTGTCGGACTCATCGCATTTTGAAAATTTCCTTCGGAATATTGGAGATAAATTAAGTTTTTTAATGAAGTCTAAATTCAAGCTGCAACTTTGAGTTCGATACCTGCAGGAGTGTCATGTCTTTACAAAAAGATGTAAAACTATATTTAGATGGATTTTGGTACCTAAAGAATATATCTTCTTCCGGAAGTCAAAACTTTGTGGAAGTGAAATTATGGGACCTGGGTGATATGGGACATTTTATGGTTATGATACATGTTTCATCCATCCATTATCCATGCCGCTATTACTTTAAGGGGCGTGGGGGGGGGGGGGGGGGGGGGGGCTGGAGCCAATACCCGCTGGTACAGACACAAACATTGGATCCAGAGAACATGAGGCCAATCTGAAAGTCTTTGGACCGTGGACGTATTCAGTCCTAGTTGGAAAAAACATTTTGTGGTTGGACGATTTGACATTCGAAGACAATTCTCTTTAAGGATTCAGAACCAAGA